>NC_025693.1:1511675-1523151 GCF_000633955.1 Camelina sativa
GTTGGTTTTGCAGATGCAAGATATTTATCAGATCCACATAAGTCCCGATCCCAAACTGGATATGTTTTCACAATTGGAGGAACTGCAATCTCACGGCGCTCACAGAAACAGACTTTGGTCGCCACTTCTTCAAATCATGCAGAAATAATTGCTCTTCATGAAGCATCGAGGGAATGTGTATGGCTCAGATCAATGACTAACCACATACAAGAATCAAGTGGAATAGTCACCAAGAAAGAGCCAACAACATTATTCGAAGACAATGCTGCTTGTGTCGCCCAAATCAAAGAAGGTTACATCAAGAGCGATAGGATAAAACATATACCTCCAAGATTTTTCTCCTACACTCAAGAACTCGAGCAAAAGAAGGAAGTTGATATTCAACATATCCGCTCAAGTGACAATGCAGCAGATCTATTCACAAAGGCGCTTCCGATTACCACATTCAGAAAGCATATTCACAGAATTGGAATGTGTCATCTACGAGATTTATTAAGAAGGATCATACATATCTTTTCGAGGGGAGATTACATTACTATACTCTTTTTCCCTTGTCATGATTTTTATCCCAATGCATTTTTCCGTGACAAGGTTTTTAATGAGGTAGTACGTAACTCGTCAATGGTGATGGATAATCAAGGGGGAGTATTGTGAAATTCATGTGTGATTATTCCATCACAAGACACATGTCATTACACTTGTCCATGTAATGTTTCATTATCTTTGTAGTGCTAACACTTTTTCATTACCAAAACTAATCGGGGTGTGACTCATGTGTTTTGTAATACACTATATATATGGAGTTGTAAGAGAGTAATGCATATGTTTTTTCCTTTGATCAAATAAGCTTCCCAATCTCTCTCCCTTTCTCGTGGCTTCTCCTCTCTCTCTCTCTCTCACTCTCTCTTTGTTAGTTCTTGTTCTCTTTGCAAAGTGTTACAAAACATAAAACTTATAAGTGTTTTGTAGTCATAGTTCACAAGTGTTTTGTAGCCGTAGTTTACAACAATAAGGTATTTGTCTTTTTGATCAACAGGTCAATTAAAACCTAATGTGTACTCCACCACGATCTAGTGGTATCGTTGTAACACTTCAGGATCGAATCCACAGGGACCAAACAATTACACTATGAAATTATGTAGATTAAATATAGCTAAGACAAAAGAGGAAGTTTTGTGAATAAATTAACTAATCAAAAACGGAAAGTAAATAAGTTGTTTCTAAATCATAAAGGAAATATTGGGCGCAGGGAATCAGTTAGGGGACATGACCACGAAATTAGATGATAAATTGGGATAGCATTAAACACCGTTCTTGAACTCAAATCTTGAATGTAAAACTAACCTACTGTCGCAGCATTAGCTATCTATGCAAGGAATTGATAAAACTCTAAACCGTCGTTTGAATCTAAACAATCCTAGCAAGCAATAAGTTCAAGTTTGATTATGTTCACAAGGTGCCTCAACTTCAACTGTCGTTGGCTAAGGATCACCTTGCTCACCTATGTTCTTTTCAAGCAACTCAACAACACTTTTGGTGCCCCGATGAATTAAACCTAAGATCTTAATCTAGGTGATCAATCTAGCTTAAGCATTAAGAACAACTATAGATGAAGAACAATAAGATCAATCCCTAATCTAACAAATTTAGCATCAATTAATCATAGAAACCCTTCTGAAACCCTAAACCCAACAGTGAAACTACTCAGACATGGAGAAGCAGAAACAGCAAATCAATAATGAAGAAAACATAATTGAATTGCAAAAGAATAGAAAATAGGGTTTAGAAATCTTCTCCAAAGTGTCAAGAAGGATTAGAGATCTTCTCCCTTTGCTCTCAATACAGAATAGTCTCAGAAAATAAAACTTATGTCTCTGGAGGCCGTGCCTCTAACTTAAATATCAAAATAAAACCCTAAAAGTCGGTTCAAAACGAAAAAGGAAAACTTGAGTCGGGTACGGGGACTGGTCGATCTCGCGAGGATCAGTCGATCCGGGACGTATTTCTCTGTTTTGCTCCATCTGCTTCCTAGTCCGATCAGTGTTCACCAAATTGGCTTCAGATGCTTGTTTTCATCCCCAAAACACTCAGATTCCTTCCAAAGCCACCTAGGACCTGTACAGACTCACAGAAGACCAAAAAGACTCTAAAAGCACACTTAGACCTAACAAAAGACTCAAAACAAGTGTAAAAACTAAGATTAAAACCCTATAAAATGCAGACACATCACTTTTTCTTATGGATAATTTTTTTCGATCCAGATTCAATCGTAAGATATAATATTAATATTAATATAGAAGCTTGATTTTCAAACTTTTAGCAGTGTCCATTCACATTGACCTAAAGTTAAGAGACTGTTAAATCAACTACCCATCATCTAAGCGAGTCTTTACATTTGAACGAAGTGTATTCAACCAATAAACATGAAGATATGTGAAGAAAAATATGGAATGTCGAGTGCTAAAATCTAAGATGGTGAGCAGAAGGATGATGTGGATTTGACTGACAAGAAAATCGATAAACTGAAGCTGATGTGTTTGAGGAAACAGTCGAATTAAGTAACCTGCAGATTTTTGTTTTGGGCGTGGATCGTGAGCTGTCGATCTGAGTTTGGATCCATTGATTCCTTGCATGCACTTGAAACTCTATCTTTTTTTTTTGATCAAATCACCTGAAACTATATCTATCTATCAATAATATAGACCTAAAAGAAATCCTGTAACCTGTTCAAATATAAAGTAAAAAATATAAATAGATTTACCTTGGTATAGAATCTAAAATCAATTGTTCCAAATAATTATCTCTGGAGATGGATTGATAGAGGAGGAAGGAAGGCTGAAGAATCGCCTCTTCACCTATTTCTTTCAGAAAAATTTCCCACTCTAATTTTTGGTAAAGTTGTCGACACTTTTTGTGTTTTTTTTTCTATTGAAAACCAAAGTTATCATCGACGCTTTGTTTTTTTCTTTTTTTTGTCAAAAGTATTAGAAATTTTATTGCACATAACAGGGCATATAAAGCCCAACAGTAATACAAATTACATAAATGATTTTCAGATATAATTTATTTAATAGATAGTGTGGTAAAACCACTATTATTTCCATGTTGTTAATTCTAATTATGTGGTAAACCATTATTATTTCAAACATGTACAAGAATATCTAAATAAATAAAAAATTCACTAAAATTGAAATAAGAAACAATAGATAAATTGAATTCATTTTTAAAATTCAAAGTGGGGAAACCTAATTTTTCATTTAGTTAACTAATTTCTTAAGTTAAGCAAAATATTTAGATATATAAGTTAAGTCATTTTAAAAGTATCCTATTATATTATACATAGATATTTATTTATTTATAAAATTACTTGCGATCATTTAGATTATCTGAATTGAAAATAATAAATGTAAGAAGGGAACGAAAAAATATTATCCAAATATTCTTTATAAAATATATGACAAAAATCTGGATAAACTAATTTCTTTTTTGGTACCTATATTCAATTCTCAAATCTCACTTGAGTAACTGACTAACTGTACATGTCAACTTCGGATTGGTAGAAAAAAACTGGGTTTTTTTTTGTAAACTTTAGATAGTTTGAGAATATAAAACCGAAAAATTTCTCTCAATCCCTTTAACATATAATTATCTATATTGGAACTTTCTTTTAATTGAAACACATGTTATCCATGGGCTTTGCAAAATTTTAACGTGATGAATGCAGACATTTCTCCTATGGGTTTTTACAGAAAAAATAGCAAAATTGTTATGGGCAAGCCTATCGAGTTGGATTTATTCAGATAGACAATTTAGGTCATTTGATTTGAGAAGTTTTAATATTTTAGCCCGGTTTGATAGTT
Organism: Camelina sativa; assembly: GCF_000633955.1. NCBI lineage: Eukaryota > Viridiplantae > Streptophyta > Magnoliopsida > Brassicales > Brassicaceae > Camelina > Camelina sativa. The sequence goes on from NC_025693.1 coordinate 1,515,536, forward strand.
CTTGGGGCGGGACAAGACAAATTTTCGGTCCCAAATAGATACATCACTTTTTTCTTACCATTTTTTTAATGTAATCTCATCATTTGTTGTCTAACCAAATAAAAAAATAAATTGAATACTAAACTTATAGTATGAGATACGGTTATGAATGTTAATAACATTCCTAAAAAAATACGTTTACATTAATAATTTCATACATATATGTAATATATTGCAAATATGATAACAAATTTTGGTTTTGAAATCATCCATGCACGTACGTGCGGGTCCGAATCTAGTAAACCGTATAAAACTCAAACAGTTATATTTCTTGCATATGTTTTGCTTATTTTTTGCATATGTTATACTTTATTATATATATGTTATATAATTATAACATATTGATAGAGTTTAACTAAAAAGAATTATCATTAAAGTGATGCCAAAAAAAATCATCATCAAACTTGTCAAGAAAATTGATTTATTTTAGATTTTGTAAACTTTTAGTTTACCTACAATTTTGAAATTCTCTTATTTATATAAATTCAAGTCTACTTAAACATAACTAATTGTTGGATACAATTGATAAGCTACTAATTAAGATAAACATAGCAATACTAACACAATTGACAATACATCATCATCTCAATCATATTTCGCCATTCGACTTTTCTTGTTCTCATGCCTGAGTCGCCTTCTGAACTGAGTGATGAACTGCTCAGCTTTTGTATCAACGTTGGTGTGATCCTCAGAGTCGTCGGAGCTTAGGCTGACGTCGCTACCAATCCAGGTGTAGTCTCCTTGCGTGTAGACCTTCCAGGGCTTTATCTTGAACGGCGGAGGAGGTGGTGATCGCGGGGAAAAAGTCAGATCGGAAGACGAAAAGGAATGAGCTGGAGAGCAACATGCCGAAGGTGGAGAGGAAGGTGATGGAGTAGTCTCCAAGAAAGATGAGGCAACAGAAGGAGGTAGTGATTGCAGGGAAGAAGTCAGATCGAAATATTAAGATATTGATGAGAGAAGAACACCTTAGTGTTTAGAAAATAGTATATTGACTCTCATAAAAATAGCGTAACAATATATAAACATATATATAGAAATGTCATTTAACCTACTTTCCTAATTAGTGAGATCATATAGAATATTTACAAATCATTCATATGATTATCTCAATATACAAGCATATATATAGGAATGTCATTTAACCTACTTTCATAGCTCAAACTGGTAATAGTCTCTTTTTAGTTAGTTATGAAGTAATCTCAATAATAATAATTAAAATAGTAGAAAGAAAGAAAAAATCATTTTGTAAATTATAAATAGTGAACGTACTATAAATCTAATTAACTTTTGAAAATAGACTATTTTGCAACTATTCTCAAAAATAAAACCCACGTGATTGATTTCTTTTGAAATTGCAATTGAACCAAAAACCCATTCTTTCTTCCCCCCAAAATAAAATTTGTACCGATAAACTACCTTGTAACTAAACCGAAATGTCAACACATTAAACCGAAATGTCAACACATTTATTAAACCGAAATGTCAAAACATTAAACCGAAATGTTTAACCCGAAACTGAAACTGAGAAGAAAAAAAAACCTAAAACTTCGTAATTGGAAAAATGTTCATTGAGAATCAAAAAGTTTCGATTGAGATTCGATTTTGGAGTTTCACCGGACATTGTTGAGAATCGAGAGAAAGAGAAAGAGAGTATTTGTGAGTAAGAAGAATCCAGCCATTTGATTGATACCACAGGACACGACAATCTACAATGGCCAAGGAGTCTATGCATTGGTTGATTCAAATGATTTGGAAGCTCTGCCTTGTGTCAACCTAAAAGCTAGGCGTAGGAGTCACAGACTACTGGTTCAAAATCCAGATTTACTTTGTTGTGTATGAAATTGAAATGACAATGTGTTCACGACAGCTCTACTTGTTGTCACAGTGTGTCAGGATTACCCTTAGCTCTATAAATCATTTAGCTTTATGCATAGAAATCTTCTCAACTATGTTTGTTGTGTTGGATACATAGATATAGTCAGGAATTGCTTCGTGTTGCTTGTGTTGTGATTATGACACCGGCTATCTGCAACAAATCCGGCTGTGTCATAATCACAACACAAGCAACACGAAGATGTGTCACAACACAGCCGGTGTCACACCGCTATCTGCAACAAATCCGGGTGATGTTGAGAGGCTGGTGTCTGGTGATGCCTGAAGATGTTTGTGGAGACAAGGGATCATGCAGAAATGGAAACTAATTAGTCAGATGAAAAGGTTCTGATCGACCACCTCTCTGGCATATTTCTCCACATTTAGCTTTCGACTTTTTTTACTGAGAGAACAGTAATGAGGTGATGTTAGGAAAAGGGCTAGCAGTGAGACAGTATGGATAATTTCAGTGGAATAGCATTCGCAGGTTCAGAGTTCTCAACAGACTTAAAAAACTCCATTGGAGTTAAGCACTGCTCACATGATTTTGGGAGTAAATTGGTTAAGAAATGTTGAGAAAGTGTCAAGTACAAGGTTCTTGCATACTAGGTAAAAGGTGTAGAGTGTGTTACAGCAATTTGAGAAAGTTTTTGTAAAACGAGAAGGGTTGATTCACTTACATCAAGGTGTTTGTTATAGCTTTACTTAGTTTCAAGTTGTATTTGTACTCAAGTAGCTTGTAAAATTGTCAATTGGAGAAGCAAATTTTGGGAAAAGAACTGTAACGGATTGTCTCTTGGCGACACAAAACTTTGTACGTGTGATGAGATAAATAGAAGGAGACTACATCAATCAGTATTGCAACCAATGACCATTGTTGTGACGAAATACACATGGAGTTATACTCCGATATACTACAGTCTACAGAGAAGAGACTTCATACAGAAAGATTCAATCATCTATTGATAAGAAGCTAACTACTTTAGAAATATCTCAAACATTTTTACGCCGTCTTCCCTTTCTCAGCCTTGAGCCGATTTTTGAATTTTGTGATAAACCGATCAGCTTTCGTATCCACATCTCTAAAATCGGAATCGTCAGAGCTGCTGAGGCTCACGTCGCTTGCTATCCAAGCGTAATCCCCTTGAATGAAGGCCTTCCAAGGCTTCATTCTGAAAGGTGGAGGAGGTGGCGAAGACAGCGAGATCGGAGATGAGCTAGCCGAATGCAGGGACAGCTGTGGCGACGAAGGCCGAGACAATGGCGGAGGATCAGAGGACATCGTCTCCGGAGTCTGAGAAGCCTGATGAGACGGATCAAGAACAGGACATGAAGGCGGAGACGGAGGGAAAGCTGAAGCTTGAAGAGACAGATCAAGAACAGGACATGAAGGTGGAGACGGAAGGAAAGCTGAAGCCTGATGAGACGGATCAAGAACAGGACATGAAGGCGGAGACGGAGGGAGAGCTGAAGTCTGAAGAGACGGATCAAGAACAGGACATGAAGGTGGCGACGGAGGGAAAGCTGAAGCCTGATGAGACGGATCAAGAACAGGACATGAAAGCGGAGACGGAGGGAAAGTAGAACAATGTATCTCAAAAGCTGGAGCGAGGTACAGAGATGACGGCGGATCAGGATAGGGCAGATCACAATACAGATACGGCGGATAGGGCTGATCACAATGTAGATACGGCGGATATGGCTGATCACAATGCAGATACGGCGGATAGGGCTGATCAAAATACAGATACGGCAGATAGGGCTGATCAGAATGCAGATAGGGATGATAGGGAAGATCAGAATGCAGATCAGACGAAGGAACTGGAAAATCAAGCTCCTCGTCCTCCTCCTCACAGTAGTCTCCATTATGCCTGAAGAGATAGCATGAAACACATGCTAGGGCGATCAAGAAGAGGAACAGCTCGAAAATCCTCTCCACAAAAAGTAACCAAACAATCTCCTTGAGAAAAAAACACAGTGGAGGAAGGAGGAAAAACGTAATGAGGATCGAACATAACAGCGCGTACAAGAGCTGAATCCAACTGTATCCGATCAAAGTTCCTTCCATATTCTGTTTCTTTGACTCTGACGAAAAAAATTGAGATGGAGAGGAGGATAAAGAACCTTTAAGATTCAAAGAAAGATACATAAAAGATGAATAATAAATATAGTCGCATGTGAAATGCCGTAAGGAAAAATTAAATTCAGGCAGCTCCACTTTTGTCTTTTTGTCTGTTTTCGTCGTGCTTCAAATGTAACTCTGCAGCATGAGAGTGCCAAAGCGTTTACCGCCAAGTATATGACCAAAGACAAACTGTCAAACATATGTTGCCAAAGTATTAAATTCTCGATTTATAAGCTAATGAAACATATATTCCGACCAAACGCAACTCCGTTAATGAACATTTGAAAAAGAAAAACCCGTTTAATTAAAGCGACGTCAGTTTATTCAAAACTCAAAAATCCCCAAACGAACTCAAAGAACCGATTTGAAATAATAGTAATAATAATAAATAAATATTTGTTAAATCGTTGTCCAAGCTTTTTCACAAGGGTCCCTTTCATAATTTTCATTGTAGCTACAAAGACTCTTAAGAACTACTAGTGGCTTTCAGAACATGCATGCGTCATCGTGAGAAGGTAATTCCAGAACATAAGGGATATATATATGAACTTTATAAAATTAACTAACGATACATCACCTTCTTTTTTCTTCTCTTCTTTTAGCTATAAGATATATGTATAAGTTATAACCATTACCCATAATCTTAAGGGATTAGATCTAATGAAACAAAAATATATAACCAAATGAATCACTACATTTGCAGGAAATAAATGAAGTTTTAGTTAGTGACATGAGATTTAATTCTTGTAAAAAATGTGGGGTAATTCACAAACTATGGCAGCAATTATATATCATGAAAGGCCGACAAAAAAAAGAGCTAGAGAACAATATATAAAGGTTAGGACTTATTTATCGAAATCAAGATACCAATGAGACCAATGATTTCAAAACCCGAGTTAACTATTACACCATCATTATCATTCTCTTTTCATTTTTAATCCGCGGGTATATTTATATCGATTGTTTTTAAGTAGGTATATAATGTCATATATATATATATATGCAACAATAATAATATACTTAAAAAATACTATCACAATATTGAAAACGACCATCAACAATATATGGAACGACTATACGGATAGTAACAATGTATGAACTCAATATGATCTCAGTTCATATAGGCGTTTTATATGGTTTGATAAGTATATTAAGTATAATGTTTTATAATGCTTTATTTTTGATTATTTTTAAGTAAATTTTTCTTTAATATACTTAACTATCATTTATGCTTTTTGATTAAGAAAAAATACTAAAAATCATATACGGATAATAACAATCAATAAAATCTTATTTTTAACATATTGATGTAGATAATATATACTTTTAACACATGACAAAAATAATAGTTTTAGTCTCTGAATTATTATTAAGGCAACTATTTTATTTCAAACACATTATTCAGAAAACTATAATGTAAATCAAAATATATATTTATTAATTAAAATATATAAACTTCTATATATTAAAACAAACATCATAGCAATATATCAATATGCACTTTTCACATATCAACTAAGTAATTAAGGAGAAGGTCACAATATTGTTCCATGACATCTAGAACACAAAAATATAATACATCAAATTTTGAAGCAGTCCACTTAATACAATTGTATTACACAAAGATGGTCTAGAAGTGTGGAGAACGTCACTTCTGGATTTGAGAGGCGAGTTGCATAAAACTTCAGCGAAACTAATTTGAAGATAAATTGTTAACAACGTTATGCTTAAACACTGATTTAATAGTGGACAGTATTTTGTACAATTGTACTCACAACGGTTTTTCTGGTGCTCGATCCATACAAACCGTCCCCACAACTGTCTTATATCCCAACAATGTCTCCTTCACTTCTCCTCTTTCTTGTTATCTTACATGACCTTTTCAAGCTTCTTCTCCACCTATTCCTCTCCTTCTTCATCTCTACCACACACTTCTTCGCCATCAAATGAATCTTTGTCGCATCAATCACCGTTTCCACATAAATTTTGTGCGTCTCCTCAAGTTTTTCAGACATGAATCGGTTTAGAATTTACTCTCTTTGATATTTCTTTGATCATACTCATACTTCGATACGTTTCATGTGTCATTGAGATCCTTCTCCTTAAGTAAGGCTTGTTCCTCTAAATTCTTAGCTTCTATTCTCTTCAACTCTCCTTGTTTCTCCGTAAACACTTGTTCTGTTACTCTCAGTTTCTGGTTAGACAACGGAGTTTAACCTTGATGTTACTTATCTTCTCCATCAAGCTCTCTATCTCCTCTCTTTTCATCTCTACTTCATTACGTAGACTCTCTACAGTCCTTTCCATATTTATAATGGCATATTCCCTCGACGCAAAATCTTTAGCGGTCTCTTGCATTCTCTTCTCTGTCTCCTCCGTCTTGTACTCTTCCAACATCTCTCAGGCTTAGTCATCTATTAGCTTCTCGTTCTTGGAACAAACAGTTGATCTGTTTATGCTCTTGGTTCATGCAGAAAAATCTTCTCGACATCGGTGATTGAATTGAAACGACATCTAAATTTCGTGCACCAACGATTCACAGCAGTGCTTCCACACAACCTACGATTAAATACTACTAACAAATTAGTATGTATATTTTTAAAAAGTTGGCACGAAGAAAAAAGAAACAATTGGTAGGTATAATCTTATTGTGAATAAAACACTAAGTATTTATAAGAAATAAGAGGCGTTCATGTTTTAGGATTTTACTTTTCTTACAATATTCAGCTAACACACGAAACAAGAAAATTTATATTTTTGAAAGATACGAATCACCATTATCACAATTAATATTTGTAAATTTTACTAATTTGTAAATATTTTAATATAGAAATTTTACATAATTTCAAAACTGTTAAATATTGAGATGTCTCTTGACTGGTGATTAAAAAATTTTAATATATAAAATTCTGCAAATTTCTAAAAATGTTAATTAGTGACATGTTGAATCCCTATTGGTTGTTTTAAAGTTTAGGTGGACAGCCTACTTTTATTTAGTATAATTTATCAAACCATGCATGTTACTTCCAAATATGAGTGATATATATATATATATATATATATATAAATCATATCTTTATATTTATAGGTACACTCAGTAAATACCAACTAAGTTACGAACAGAAGTGTTAGTTTTCATTGCGTTATCAAATATATATTTGTATATATTGCATTTCCATGGCTATTACTTTGGAAAAGGAAAACGGATCTTGGAAATATTTTCTACACATAATAGATATCTTGGAAATTTTAAAAGAAAAGGAAATTATAAATATTAGATTTTTCTAATTTATAAGCAAAGGAAAATTCCACGTATAGTGGTGCGATACAAAACCTTGTTATATAAAATGGTGATCGAAAGATATATTTGGAAAGAAAAAATGAATTGAAATAAGCGGGTTTAAGGAAATGGTAGTACAAAAATGGCTAATACGAAGCAGCGTTTTGGAAAATTTCACCAATGAGCAAATTGTTTTGGAAAATTATAAACCATATTTATAATTCTTTACAATTCGTAGCTCATATCAAATATCTTTTTTTTTGGTGCAATCAATGTTAAATATCTAAAGCTTGATAA
>NC_025693.1:1523406-1545707 GCF_000633955.1 Camelina sativa
TTCAAAACCCGAGTTAACTATTACACCATCATTATCATTCTCTTTTCATTTTTAATTTATCAAACCATGCATGTTACTTCCAAATATGAGTGATATATATATATATATATATATATATATATATATATATATCATATCTTTATATTTATAGGTACACTCAGTAAATTCCAAATGTATCCAATTATTTATTTATAAAAATTCCAAACTAAGTTACGAACAGAAGTGTTAGTTTTCATTGCGTTATCAAATATATATTTGTAGATATTGCATTTCCATGGCTATTACTTTGGAAATGGAAAACGGATCTTGGAAATATTTTCTACACATAATAGATATCTTGGAAATTTTAAAAGAAAAGGAAATTATAAATATTAGATTTTTCTAATTTATAAGCAAAGGAAAATTCCACGTATAGTGGTGCGATACAAAACCTTGTTATATAAAATGGTGATCGAAAGATATATTTGGAAAGAAAAAATGAATTGAAATAAGCGGGTTTAAGGAAATGGTAGTACAAAAATGGCTAATACGAAGCAGCGTTTTGGAAAATTTCACCAATGAGCAAATTGTTTTGGAAAATTATAAACCATATTTATAATTCTTTACAATTCGTAGCTCATATCAAATATCTTTTTTTTTGGTGCAATCAATGTTAAATATCTAAAGCTTGATAATTGTACCCTTTTTCTCACAATCACAATACGCTATATATAACTATAATAACAAACGATTGAAATCTTACAACCCAAACAAAAAGTAGAAAAGAGAAACATTAAACGAAATTTTGATCAATTATGTGGTGGATCATTCGGGCGATTTTACGGTTTCTGTTTTGGACCTTACCGTGCTCTTTGTTCGGCGGCTCATCATCGACCAAAATCTCCAAACGTCAAAAGTGGCCAGGAGCATATCCCAGTCTTCTAAGCGGTGGTGTAAACATTTTCTCCTTGGTGATCGTTGCCGTGATATTCGTGGTGATTGTACATCTCTTCCTCAATGCAAGATAGTGATGACTGCATGGTGGCTATTGCTAGTCTTCCTGATTTTTTTGTTTTAGATCGTTGGTGACATCATGGTGGCATTGGTGACGGCATGCATGGTGTCTTTTAGTTATCATATTTATCTATATTATTAAAGGAGAAATACTCGTAGACATTTTAGATTTATTTTCATAAGAATTGACATCAAATTATTATTGGTTTTAAGACAAAATTAAAATTTCTCATTAAAAGTTTAATTGATAATCGATTTTTGTTTTTTTTTTGCTTAATATTGTTAAGATATTTTTTAAAATTTAAATTGCATATTTTCTGGTAAGGAGAAAAGCCAACAATTATTTAGGTTTTTATATATATATATATATTTGATAACTCAGGAGTAATCCTAAAGCTTTTCTAGGCCCAAAATCTAATCTCCTGGAGCTAGAAGAAACCATGTTAAATTTCGAATTCCTGTAACCAATGCTAATCGAACCCTTTACCACTGGACTAAGGCTACTTGGTTACCATATTTAATGTTAATGATAGAATTATAAATATTAGGATATCGACTTCTATAACTATGATTAATGATGATCTTAATTATTGAATTAGGCTATATCAATTTTGACCCGACCCGTAAAGTTGGCAAAAAAATATACTTACTTCAGTTTATTTCAATTTGTATATACGGAAAAAGAAGACCAGCTAGAGTCCTATTTAACTGCAATTATTCACTTATGCGTGTCCCTAACTTTAATTTATTATGTAAAGATATCCATGTTTCGTGTAATCGTGTTTGATGGTGATTTGAATATGAATCAAATTATGATAATGTGAAATCAGACCCAAATTATAATTTGTGTTTTCTTCTTCTTATTTCTTCTCAAATTCATGATATTTTCATATTCATTTGTATATATGTTTTAACTCGATATGTTTTTTTTTTATTTGTCACAACTCTATATGTTTCTGTGCAGTGAAAAAGTTAAAAGACTCCACAATTAATATAAACAATCCAATCCACTAGAAACAAATTAAAAAACCTACCTTCAACTCCCTCCTAATTTCAAAAAGCTTATTTCAATGTAATCTCACAGCAGGGGTGGGTGCTGAGTTTTTAAAAGTATTTGTTTTAGGAATAGCCTCGAGTCATTTTCTTAGTGTAAACAAATCCCCAAAACCATCTCTTTTCCGATTCCATTGGTGCCTAAGCATGGATAAGCATTGAAGCTTACTGGCCGCGAGTATTACAAGTTCGTTGTTACGCAAGTTTCCAATGGCCCTCTGCTTGAACATCAAAAAAATCTTAAATAACATATACATGAATGATGAATCCTACCTATTATCGGTGTAGGCCTTATCAAGAGTTTGTCGATAAATCTAATATGCATCATCTAAAAGTCCAGCTCTGCCAAGAAGCTAGCTAGTGATTTACTATTGGGCCATAATGCTTACTATTCGTTAACCATCCATGATAAGTACTTGCGGCTTGCTTCCACTAGACCATTGTGGTTACAAGCGTTTAACAGAGCTAGACACATCATCATCCAAGCTACCACATTTGGCAAACCTTTCGATTATGGTTGCTAGCATTTAACAGAGACACATCATCACCGAAGCTATACCGTACCACTTAACACTTTGGTAAAATGATTTACTATTTTCTTGTAAATTGTGATTCATCTATCGGCCCATCCATGCACCGTTCAAAATGAAGCCATGGAAACAAACCACTTTAACAATAAACAATTAATATTGAAATTTCATTTATAAAAAAAAAACTTGAATTCTGACATGCAAAGTAAATCATTTATCTATGTATAACCACCATGAATTGAAAGAAAAAAAATGATGATGAATGATATCGCACCAGAATCGAAACTGATCTCCTAAACATTTGAAATTAAAGAATCAGCTCACGTTGATCCGAACATGTGTTCTTCAACTTACACGATGTTTTTGCTGCAGGCCTACTAAAGCCCACTAAGTTAGTGGCACTAACCTAAGTTTCTTCACAATCCAAAATCCCAAACGTATCCGCTTGTATGGGAATATTTTTAAGAAACTGTAGACTACAAATGTTTGGTTACAAATCCCATATAAGTTCTGTAACACACACACAAAACTCTAAAACGATACATTTTTTTCTATTAACTAAGTTATGAGAGAAATAGAATAAATGAATTTTGCATTTCTATCACAAGACTAATTGAGAAAACGGATTCGTTAGCGCCAAATGTTTTATAGTTTCATATAAACAAAATGAATTTATTTTATCAAATCCCAAAAGAGTAAAAAAAAAAAACACATCCTCATGTTACTGTTCTTACATTACACTCTTATTATTATTATTATTATTTGTAAACTTCCTAACAATTCAATTTAAATGAGTTAATGAAAGAACATTATACGTATGCCGTATGCGAAGTACATAAGAAGTAAAAATTATATTTCTTTTGTTAATGCAAACTCTCGCAGAATATATATATTGTATGGCTAGTTTTTTTTTCTTTTTTTAGCATGATAATATTATATTAATTTTCATCCCAAATTAGGCTGGGTCTGGGGCCTTTTACACCCACAAAACAGTTATAGAAATGGTAAAATCGGAGAACTTTGCCAGTAAATTAGAAAATTGGATAAACCGCGAAACTCTATTACCCATCATAAATTTTTAATTTCGAAAAAAAAAATCTAGTATTTGATCGTTCTCAAAATACAATTCACTCTATAAAAGATAAGTTAGGACTTAGGATTAAACGTTGATTCATCCAATTTTCGTTTTGCTTCTATTATTTCGAAGACTCGTTGACCTTAAGAAGAAGATAAAAAAAAGATCCGTGAGAGATTTCAATAATACACAAAAATACATGAATCCATATATGTAAGCTACATATATACAGAGATACAGAGACAAAAGTTAAACTTGTCGTTTAGAACACGTTGACTTTTCCATAAGAAACTTCCATAAAAACACGTGTGTAGTAGACAAAGTTACACACACGTAGATACATATCATGACAGAACAGAAGATGGATGTACGAGAGAAGGAGTGACGATAAACAGAGAATAATAGATCCAAAAAGAACATGGAAAGATTACAGAAATAAAATTTATGAAAAAAAACGTACAAAAACAAGAGAAAGTGTAATTATTTTGGTGATAATTTAATAAATTTAAGTCAACGGAAGAAACGGACGAAGAGATTCACGAGATATCCGCCTTGTCATTTAATCTTTTTTTGTCCTACAACTACAAAGAGACATTTCTTTTATTTCAGTACACTTCATGGTCCGACTTCTCCGACAATTATATGTCCTAATAGTAATTGATATTTATTTCAGTATTTCTAACAAACTTATTGGATGCTCCATTCTAATCTTTGAGAATGTTTACCATCAATGGGAACAAACATTTTGAATCGAGAGATAAGTTCTTAACTCTGAATTTAGGATTGAACTAGATAGCTCCGTATATATATTTTGACTCTCTTTTTGTCTTATATATAGTATGTCTTATAATATTTTGGTTTCTGAAGATATATTTTTCATGATAGATATATACGTATTAGTGTCGATTCTTATGAAAACAACTAAGATAATATCTTAAGGTCCCCTACCGCGTGATTCTTGGAAAAGAACAATCTAGAGCTGAAATGCATTTAGGAGTATAAAAAACACTCAACGAGAAGTTGGTTTGTTGTGTTGTGTTATTTAAGAATGGGATTTTTAAAGTCAGAGAGTCAACGGACTGTCAGAGTCGAGTCCTGGGTCCGTCTCTAGTCAGAGAGTCAAGCATTCTTTTTCATTGACCCCATCGTCATTAAATCCGACGGTGGTGTGGTGGACCTCTTGTCTTGTTGTCTATCGTCTGGTTAGATCCTCCCACGTCACTTATCCATTTTCATGACGCCACCTCTCACATTCTTGTTTTTGAACTCTCAGTCTCGTGTTGTCGACATTTTGATATCACAAAACCAATGGACTATAATCTTTTAATAACTTCATGCAGTTTTTTTTGTTGGCTCTCTAGGTTCTTCAAGTTTTGCTTGGTGAGTGTTTATATATAACATGAATACATGATACCGTGTACGTTTTCCTTTTCAACGAGCCCATGTATAATCTAAATATAAACAGCAACAGCAACTGGGAGTTAAATAAATTTAGTCTTTATACTTTAAGTAAAAGATTTTGAAAGAAAAAAAAAAATTAGAGAAGGTTTTGAGTTTTTTGTCCAACGTAACGTTGTTTTCGAATTCTATCCTTTGTTCGTAAAATGAATCAATCGCATTTGAATCCAAGAAAAAAAAAAGGAATTTTCAAATAACGACTTCTTTGTTTCCAACTTGTAATGCAAATACAAAGATTGCTAAATATGTTTGTAGCCAGAAAAGAATAATCACTATTTTCTCAAATATATTTGGTTACACGCAACTACAAGTGATACAACTATATAAATTTCATCAATCGACTCTTACGTTGTAAATAGAAAAGAGATCCAACATTTCATTAATTCACTAGTCATAAATCGAATTTATAAAGATATGAACACTTATCATATATCGCAATAATTTCTCATTATAGACTTAAGCTCTCGAATCTCTCCACGAGGTTATGCTGCCTGGTCGGTCCAAACAAATTCTTGAGCACATAAAGATTCTATATATACCAATATATGTAAACTATCAAAAGCATTTTATATATTGAAGGTCTGGATCGTAGAAGAGATGCGACATATATATATCATTTTCGTGCATTAAGTTTTGTCCCCACAATTAAAATTTCTTTTTAAAAAGTTAGAATTTGTAATTTTGTGTAAATGAAGACAAATCATTCTGCGATCAACTTGTGGCTGCATTATTGGGTGGGCGGTCCATACAACACACACATAAGATAATCGTAAAATGGTACGTCGGTCTTATTCTTCCATGCAATTTGGTCGGTTTTCTTCTATGGCCATCCCCCATTTTTTGGTTTATTAATTTAATTCTGGCCATACCATTTTTATTTCACTCTCTATCAAAACACATTAATCTACAATGAAAGTGGGTTTCAAGTATTTTACTACATTGGTCTTTGACCCCAAAAAAAAAAAAAAATCTATTGGTAATATATTACTGTTCGTTTGACAAAATATTTATCATAATCAGCACATTAAATTGTTTGTTTTTAGGCCCAAAATAATTTTGTCAATCGCTAAAACTTTTACAATTAATAACACAAATTTAATATACCTAATATCACAAATTTTGTCGTCATCACATTTTTTGAGCTTCAACTATATTTTTATCAGCGTGAGATATGAATAATTTATAATAATTATATAATCGCTGTATTTGTATGTCCGGTCATACCTTAATTTTACTTTTCCTCCTATCATTTTCGAACAACTTGCAAGTATCTTCTCAATCAAGCACGATGCCTTTGTATTCATAGGCCGGCTCATCATGATATAAGATGTTGGCGTCACCTATTGATCACATTTATAGAGCAATTTTTTCCGTAAAATATTTAAATATACGTAGAATATTTGTCAAGTTGTATGTTTTTTTTTTTTTTTCTTGTGGGTGGCTGTAAAATTATTAGTTTGAAAATTCTTTCCCTTGCGAAGATGGGGAGCATTTAAGGAAGCATTTCGTCATTTTAAATGACTCATTTATGAAACTTTCAAAATCAGCTAGACGAATCGGTAATTCTTGTATGTGACGTAACTATTCATAACTCATATGGAGGGATATTTTAGTTTTGGATATGGAAACCAAAATGTGGGATATGCAAAAAAATATGAAAGTGAAATGGGACGTGTAAGATATTTAATTAATACATAAAAATACAAACAATTGAGTAAATGCAAAAAGAGCCAAGAGAAAGGGTTGACAACCGCCAAGAAGGCCAAGTCCACGAAATGCCTGTGGCTCCCAAGACATGATTATGTGTATAATTACATGATATTTTATAGTTCAGAAAATTAGAATTGACATTTTTCTACCCGGACGAAGAGTCCATGTCGTGTATTTACTTGAATTTTTATATCTTTTCTACAACAATCGAGTTTGAGGAAAAAAATAAATAATAAGTATAAACATACTATAAATTCAGAACTTATGGAAATAGAGCTAGCATGATTATTTTTAGAATCCAAATATAAATCTACTTTAGATATTAAGACATCTTTAACGACATTTATTTTAAATAATAACAAAAAAAAAATCCATTTTAGATATTAACAGGACAATTCCATTTTCAGATTATGTGTAACAAAATTTTTATGATTATGATTAACCCCTTTGAGAAACGTTCTGGCAACAAGAGTCTTAGCAAACTTAAATCATTAGTATCTCGTGACACTATTTTAAGTATCGTAGTCTTCTAATCAAATATATATATATATATATATATATATATTGATTACTAGTTGATGCTTTTTAAAAAATTTAGAGGCTTATAAAGTGATTTCGCACTGAACATCAAAAGACCTTATCTAAAGTCTAAACACCTGTGACGAAACAGTTAGCGAACTATGAAGAAAAACCAGTTACTGTTCTAGATATTTTCCGACTACGTACGTGTGAGAGTGAGACCAAGACCAAAATAAACTAATCACGAGAAAAAATATAGACTTCTTAAAATAGTCATGGTTCAAACAACAAAAGCTAATTATGAATTATTATTATTATACTAAAGTTGAAAATGTATGTTTTAATTACAACATTCTAGTAAGAGAGAGACTTTGAAAGTAAAGGATACTTCGTGTATACAGACCTTGATATATCGCTAATAAATAATTGTGATGCATCATGCATGGTCAATACTAAAAGTTTGACAAATAATATAGTACTATTAATTTAAGAATGAAGTTGGTGGTATTTTTTAAAAAAAAATTAAAGGTCCAGATATTTTATATAATAAGTTGGTAGTATTATCTTTTTGTGCAACCATTATAAAATTTAACTATTAAATTTGATGACCAATGAAATAGTGTTGGTGGTTAACCAAATCAAGATTATGTTTTTGCTAGTAAGTGATCAAAAATTTAGAACACACAAGAATGTGAAAGATACGTACGATCCGAATCATAATTCGGAAAGCATATATTTTATACATAGAAAATCAGTCCATTCATGACATTGGAATCTAGATACATCCCAAAAACAATAAAATCTGAATTTTTAAAAAATAATTGCGAAAAGAAGGGTCCATAATTACAAGAGTGTGACTATTATACAAATAAAATAATAAAGTTGGTGTAATAATGAAATACTAAAGTTCAATTATTTCTAGTAAAAGTAAACTAAATCACCTAACTACAAAAACTGATGACCAATGAGATTATATTGATGTGTAACCAAATCCAATTAAATTCTATTCTGGGACAAAAAAAAAAGAATTCGATTATTGGTTAAAAGTGTTATTTTAGTTAGGAAAAGACTTTTGATAGTGATGGCATAAGACTTTTAGGGTTTTTATTACTTAACCAATTCTAGCATCATCTTTCTTAAACCTCTTTCAAATCCTTAAATTCTTGTTCTCGAACCCGCTTTAATCTTTTTCGTTTCATATTACAACTGATTTAAGCTACTTAAGGTGTGATTGCATAGTAGGATTTTTTACAGCTACTTAGCAGGTCTATAACATTTGTTTTTCAAAAGTTTCCAAGTGCAAAACTGTACTGTCCCCGTCAAAAACTCACGACTTCTAGATAACTAAACTGCAATCGGTTATAGAGAAAACACATATATATATATATATATATATATGCTTCTTATAAAGAAAACAATGCAATCGGCGACAAGTACTTCATAAAAGAAATTAATAATGTTTATACATATATAAAATGATTAGTTTTTTCACTCCGGGCTGTAGCATAAATATTTACTTGATATTATATATTGTTTACAATCAATCGAACTCGTAATTAAGTGTTTAAAACGATGGGTAAAAATATGAAGACAAATATAATGTGAGAGATGAAAATATGTAGCTCATCTTGTTATTTTATATCATTTTCAACGGAATTAAAGTATACTATGTTAGTATATAGAAAATACCGTAATAAAAAAAGATGTATGAATAATTATATGGAGACAAAAAAAAAATTCATATTGGATTTTTCTACAACAAGCATTGATCAGTTGCAAATGTATGTATATATATATATATATAATGATACATGTATATTATTATCAAACCAGGAAATATTAATACATGTTAATTTAAATTAAATATTAAAAATACACTTGTGAAAACCAAATTTTACTAAAGCATACAGTAGATTTTATGGGTTTAAGAAATGTAAACATAATCCTCTGGCAGGTACTAACATAATTTTAGCCACCCTACTTGCTGCCCCCTAACTAAAAGCCAAAGAAGAGTCGTTTTGCATTAATTATACATTAATCTTTTTTTTAAACTCTCCCCCGAATTTGTAATTCCTTATTTCGATCCCTTTTATATTTTTAGTGGTATCAATATTCGAAGGGTCCATCAGTCCATGTCTATGACTCAATGTAAATCAAATTGGTATTAAATTTTCTTTTTAAATAAGAAAACCTTAAAATGGAACAATTAATTTATGTAAATTATATTGGTATAAATATATATTGAAAATTGTGTAAATCTACTGGTTACTATTTGAGTACCCCTTATTTTAAAATTATAGTGTTTTAAATGTAAAAAAACAAGATCGGTTTAACTAGGTTTTAATAAGTTCATTTTCTGATATCAAAAATGGTCTAATTAATAATGGTTTGTTGAATTGTTACTTAGTTACCAAAACAAAAACAAAAAATGATTTGTTTACTTTGTGTACGTTTCATAATTTTGGTACGCGACGACATCCATATAGAAAAAGGTCTACAAACACTGAGCTGCGCTCAATCCTATAAAAAATTGTTGTGAATGAGATACATGCATTCACGGATTTCTTCTGAACTGATACATTTGAAGAAGAAACAAAAAACAAAAACATTTTAAAAAATAAAAATATAATATATACGAAGTCATTAAAACGTAGAGTAAGGTAAGGTTTCCAGAATCCCCACTCTCGTTTCATAGAAGCCCCACTACCATCTCACTTTCATTCATTCCCTCATCTACGTTGATATACTTTTAATTCATTTTTCTATTTCAAACTTATAAAGATTTTCTACTCAATCTATTTTTCTATCTACAACTTATAGATATTACAGTTTGACTAGAGCTTTTAGGTCAGTTAATAATATATGCTAATACTTATACTGCTACGATCACCAATGACAACATATATGTAAACTCTGATGTTTATAACAACTAGATTAGAGTATATATAATGCATGGGAAATTCTAGAATCTTTCTTTTAATAGTTTATACAGTATAACATAACTTGTGAAAGGTATATATATATATATATATATATATATATATATATATATATATATATATATATATATATATATATATATATATATATATATATATATATATATATATATATATATATATATATATATATATATATATATATATATATATATATATATATATATATATATATATATATATATATATATATATATATATATATATATATATATATATATATATATATATATATATATATATATATATATATATATATATATATATATATATATATATATATATATATATATATATATATATATATATATATATATATATATATATATATATATATATATATATATATATATATATATATATATATATATATATATATATGCTAAGATATAAAACGTTGATGATAGTTACGTTATTTAAAGAGCAGCCAAATGTAACTATGATATTTATTAATTGAAACCTATTTTGACCACAATAAACCATAGGCGCAAATAGCCATTACAGTAAATATTAATTATGCTAATTGGGTACTGTTAACCAACGTATCTATAGTTTGGGTAAATATACTAAATACTAAATGAGTTAGTGTGTGTATGTATCAATACAACTTTTTAAGAACATATATGTAACCCCAAGGTCAGCTTCTTAGTAAGTTATAGAAACATATGGAGCGTTGGCATAGAAAAAAAAATCATGGTCAGTTTGTTTTACATTCATAATTGTTGAAATAATATCATGTAATGAAGATATGGTGGGCCAAATATATCATTTAAAAAATATATAGCGGAACAATAAGAGAACGTTCGTGAAGCATATGAAAAACACGTAAATATATTTATGACGAGTGACATAGTAAGCATACGTGATATTATTATTTAATTAGTAATATAGGTCACCAATCAGAATTTTTTTCTCAATTAATGAATAAATAACTAGAATAATCCAAAATAGTAACATTATTTTAATGAATATCCGATATTTCAATTAGTCTTCCTATAACAATGATTTATAATGGAGCCTTAATCGCTATGGGAGGATTAAATTAGCTACGTTTTCGAAATTTTTACAGCAATGGATTAATAGATCAAAAACCAAAAACAAAATATATACTATTCAGCAGAAGTTATGCAAGGAATCAGCATAAGTTATGCATGGAATCAACCTAAAGTATTATTCTCTAAAGACTATATGGTCTTTATAATATATATATCTATATCATATAGGTGACAAAAATTTATGAATCTTTAAGGTGTAATACAGAGCCGTGCCTAGAGTTTTCAAGGCCATAGGCAAAATTATTTTAAAAATTTTCAGTTAATATACTAAAAAATATAACAAAAATTTTCCATATAGTCAATACAATATAATATATATGGTCTCTATATAACATAGTTTTGTGTATCTATAAAGTTGTCAAATACACATTAAAAGAACATAGATGATAAGGATTTAGTAAAGAAAAGTCCATTTAATAAAAGAAAATGAAAGAGTGAGTGGACAAATACAAAAAAAAGAATGCACTAAACCTTTTTTCCTAGAAAACTATGGATTAGCCATGGGATATTAATGGAAATTTGCCTACGTTTGTGCAAGCAAAGTTTAAATGTGCTTACAGTTTTACATAAAATATAATTAGGCCGTAGGCGAATGTTTCTTAATATCTCAAGGAGGCACGGCTCTGGTGTAATATAAGGAAAACCATGATATCCTTTTTTGTATTGATAAAATATGGAACTTTCAGAGTTTTGGTGTATAAATTCTGTTGATATTTAAAATGTTGATTATTTTATCAAGAAGAAATATCAAGAAGAAATGAACTAGCAAATAACCATATGATATCTATTTTTTTAAATGTCAATTAGTTATCTTCCAAATATTTTTTCAGTTATAAGAAACAACCGTCATTAAATATTAAATTGATTATGTTTTTTTCAGTTTTGTGATTGCATTCATGGATTTTGTCATTTTGCCTAAAATTCTATGGTTTGCCATTTTTAGGCTACAAAAATAGGCTTAAACATATGTTTGATATGTTATGTTTGGGTTTAATTAGTTTGTTCTAGCTATTTGTTTGTAGAATTTAATATTTGTTATAAAGTATGTATTTTATCCAAAAAAAACATAAATATAGACATTTTCAAGTGTTAAAAAATAGTAAATTCATAAGATTTTAAGAAAAAGGACATGTTCATAAAATTTACCAAGAAAATGGCATTTCCATAAAAATCTCTTGAATATTTCAAACCTAACTTAGAAAAATAAATAAAATAGATAATTTTTTTTATATCAATATATAATATTTGAAAAACTAATTATATGTATACATAGTTTTTGGATGATATAAACTAGAAATAGAGTGAAGTGATCTTAGTCCAGTGGTTAATAATATATTTAATTGTAGAATTACATCAGGGATTGAGTTCTTTTCCTTAGGAATGTAGAGATTTGTTTAATAGGTTGGCCTACTATGATCCAATAAGTAAAATAAAGAAAAATAAATAGAAATGGATAGTGAGAGAAAGGTCCAAAGGCACGGCTAAGAAAACAAAACCGTGGACACCCTGTCCTCAATTTGACAAGTCTTTGTCTTCTCCTTAACTCTCTTCTGCTCTCTCTTTGTCTTATTCTAGTTTGGTCTCAACTCCCAAACACGACGACGTTTCATCTCTATACAGTCGTCCTTTCTTCTTCTCCTCCTCTTATCTCTACCCAACACCACTCAATTTCATCTCTCTCTTTTCCTTCTCTTGTTAGTATAAAATCCAAACAAACCCTTAATCTCTTTTCATCATATCATCTTAATCCACATGCATATACATATACATATATAGTCTCTTTTTATATATGGCAATTGTATCCTCCACAACAAGCATCATCCCCATGAGTAACCAAGTCAACAATAACGAAAAAGGTATAGAAGAAGATGATCATAGAGGCGGCCACGAGAGTAATGTCCAAAATGATGATGAAGCTGATGATCACGATCATGACATGGTCATGCCCGGATTCAGATTTCATCCCACTGAAGAAGAACTCATAGAGTTTTACCTTCGCCGAAAAGTTGAAGGCAAACGCTTCAATGTAGAACTCATTACTTTCCTCGATCTTTATCGCTATGATCCTTGGGAACTTCCTGGTAATTATATATTCACATACACAAACACACACACACACACACACACATACATACACATAAATCATCTCAAACTATTTGGGAATCTATAATTTTATACATATGTTAAGATCTATAGATGCAATCAACTTCCTTCTCTCTTATCACTTTCTCTCTCTATTTCTTTTCTTAAAACCTATATATGTAACTTCAATATGAATTATTACTATGTCGATCTTGGATACTTCTCAATATCTTTAAACACTTCTCCCTCTTTATTTTCTTTCTTAATTAACCTAAATAAACCTTCTTTCATCTCTATCATAAGATATATATATATATATATGCATGTGTGTGTATTATCATAGACTTCTATATATGTTTGATGGAGATATATATATATGTGTATGCAGCTATGGCGGCGATAGGAGAGAAAGAGTGGTACTTCTATGTGCCAAGAGATCGGAAGTATAGAAATGGAGATAGACCAAACCGAGTAACGACTTCAGGATATTGGAAAGCCACAGGAGCTGATCGGATGATCAGATCAGAGACTTCTCGGCCAATCGGATTAAAGAAAACCCTAGTTTTCTACTCTGGTAAAGCCCCTAAAGGCACTCGTACTAGTTGGATCATGAACGAGTATCGTCTTCCTCACCATGAAACCGAGAAGTACCAAAAGGTATTTATTCAATTTAAGTCTATATATATCCCATACACACGTACATAAATATAACCCTAGCTAGGTGTGGTGAGGCCTTCAAAATTGAAATTAATCCCTAAACTGTTTGAATTTCTTTCTTTTTGAATTTGATTGTAGTTGTTTTCTCTTTCTTTTTTAAAAAAATTATTTTATTTTGGAATTTGATTCGATAAGATCAAAATACTTGTGAATGGTCTAAATGTCAGGCGGCGTTTACGCTTAAATCTAGAAAATGTTCATGCCATATGCGTGAACTCTTTAAATTACTAGCCATGGCCCATTGTTATAGTAGAATACATTAATGAATAGCTGCATACACATATATATACACACAAGTACCACATTCGACATTCATATATATACCTTAATTTCTGAAGTCTTAGTTAGTTTTCTTACAGTTTATCACTTTATCACATTAATGTTCCTGCTCTTTCTCACATTCATGTCTTCGATTTAAGTTGCCTGATATTTAAAATATAATAATTTGGCATATATGAATATTGTATTAACATTTCTATATACGAAAATATCAAATTTATATACATATGTGTATGGAGAAGACCGGACAAGTATTTTTACGGCAAATGACAATGGATAGGTACATTTTTTGGGCTCTTTCGAATTGTATGTTGTCACCAATTAAAACCATAAAAATTACAAAATTTATATGTAAGATGTATGCATGATTCCTCATTAGACAGCTAAAACACCAGGCTTGACATAAGTCTACCAATCTAAATGTATATGTATTGCAAATCAACTTAATTATACTGGTAGAATTATAATACATTGTTAAAGATATAGAAATGTTTATAAACTAATTCTTAAAATTTCATTAAGTTTATGCGCTTTTTTCTTTTCTGGCTGATGCTTAGTTTGTGATTCTTCAATTTCAAAATCATTTCGATATACTGTCGAGAAATTTTACTTTTCCATCCCATAGTCTTTTCTTTTTTATATATTTATTGTTAGTCTATATTGACAATGCGTTCATGTATGAATTATATAGGCTGAAATATCATTATGCCGAGTGTACAAAAGGCCAGGAGTAGAAGATCATCCATCCTTACCACGTTCTCTATCCACAAGACATCACAATGACCATAACTCATCATCCCGTCAAGCCTTAAGACAACAACAACACCATTCATCGTCCTCTAATCATTCCGAGAACAACCTTAACAACAACACCAACAACATCAACAATCTCGAGAAGCTCTCCACGGAATATTCAGGCGACGGCAGCACCACAACCACCACAAACAGTAACTCTGACGTTACCATAGCTTTAGCCAATCAAAACATATATCGTCCAATGCCTTATGGCGCAAGCAACAACGCATCAATAATCTCTACGAGTAATCAAGAGGACGATGAAGCCGCCATTGTTGACGATCTTCAAAGACTAGTTAACTACCAAATATCAGATGGAGGTAACATCAATCACCAATACTTTCAAATCGCTCAACAGTTTCACTATAATCAACAACAAAATGCTAACGCCAACGCGTTACAATTGGTTGCGGCAGCGACAACCGCTGCGGCGCTAACGCCTCAAACGCAGGCGACGTTAGCTATGAGCATGATCCCAACAGGGACGATTCCAAACAGTGCTTTGTGGGATATGTGGAATCCAATAATACCAGATGGAAACAGAGATCATTATACTAGTAATCCTTTTAAGTAATTTAACTAGACCTTGATTTTAAATAATGCTGCTTTGCTATATTTATATACCCAGTTATATAATTCTAAACATATTCGATATAGCTATAGACTATGATTGATCATTGCGAGGCTATGTAATGGAACTGATTCCCAACATATATAGTTAATTAAGTAAGTTTTTTTCCTTCTTATGTTAAAGTTTATTTTCTTCATGCTATTTATGAATATTAAGTATGACAAAGGTATCCAATCCGCATTAAAAGTATTTAACCGAAAGAAAGAAGAAATAAACTTATTTGAACACATTTTCATGTAATAACAATGATAATTACCATATCACAAGATTCAAATTTACCAACCTAGCTAGTGGAATTTGATTTTGTTTCGTTCCAATTTAAATTTCATAAATAAAAATTTTGAAATCTTTCTGTCGTCTATTTATTACTAACTAAAATTCATGTGGCATTGTCGTTTACAAAGTGTTAATATTACCTGATAGTGCGACTTTATAGTTAAACAACAATCGGCTAACTCTTAATAATTCAACAAAACTGATTACAAGATAGAAATATAAAAAGACGCTAGCCAGTTTTTTGTCTTCGTGAGTATAATAAGAATAGTTAGGGTTTGACGGGAAAATAAATAAACATAGGACGTACAAATTTGGTGAGAGCAGGTTGTTCCCGTGATATGGTAAGCTATATATAGGACCAGCATGAATAGTCGTCAGTTATATATCAATTTTTGTTAATCTTTTAAATGTATGTTGTTTTATTTGAACTATGGGCATGTGCGATTAATATAAACCACCTCTGATATCTCACTTTCTTCCCACTAAGAAACAATCAGATATTAAAAAAGTTGATCGAAAGAATATGAATTAAAACGTCATGAATTTTTGTTAACATTTTTACGAAAATCATTAATAAAATGATGTGTGTTCGAATAGTTATATACTTATATGTATAGCGAATATTTTATTCCTGTTGGAAAAATTTATGAATCTTTATAATAGTCTCTTTAGATCTGATAGCAATATATATACTGGATCAAGCTGGATTAAATAGCACTAATCAAATTTTGTTTTGTATTTAATCTGTTTGTCCAACCGTATTTGCGTGTATATCTATATTGACGAGTTCGTAGAGTACATATATACCACATCACTGATAATTATGTGAGACAAATTAGATTATAGTTGCGGTAAACGTGTTCTCTAGCAACGTACTAAACGCAAAAAAAAAAAAAAAAAAATTCAAACCCAAGCGAATCGGATAAATTACACTTGGTCTATTTCTTACATTTAGAGAAACACACACATCGGTTGAAAAAAAAAAAGAGAAACACACACATCATTTTATTATAAAATGTAATTATAGTGTTTTCGTTTTCCTTATCTTGCTATCGTAACCTTAGGAAATGATCTGTTTCTTGTCTAATCGTGAAAATTGAGAAGAAAAAAATAAAAGAATACGATGATGATAGTTCAAAACTTGAAAATTTCAAATCTCATTCCACTAGGTTGCTGCCACAAAAAAAAATCCATTACTCTTTAATGGGCTAGACTGACATGCTATCTCTATAAGACTATAACAATTCAAAATTGGGCCTGAATTGAAATATCTGGTTTGCTTGCCTGTTCAGCCGTGAACTTTTTTCTTTTGTTTAAATTTTATTAGAAAGGAAAATTAAAGACAAATTGGAAAATAACCAAATTATCGATTAACTTCGATTCCTCAGCCTACTTTTTAAAAGTGTATTCAAAATTTCTAATAAAAAAATCTTAAACTTAATATATATATCATATATTTATACTTAAATTTTATAAATTTTTAAGATAAATACACAAACAATGTTTCTCGTGATCGACTTTTCTTTTTCTTGATAATTCTCGTGATCGGCTTTTAATATAAAGTTAGTGACAAAAAATTAATAATTCTTTAAGATATGTTTGTTTGCGTGACACTAGATTACATTCTTTCAGTTGTAATCATTAGCGATCAGACATTACGATCCAATAACGACAAAAAAAGAACATAATATCAAAAATATAAGTTAAGAAAAACAATCAAAGATAAATTAAATTATATAAAACAAACTAAATAAAAATAATCAAAATTAACTAAATTAATTAAAATATATATATAAATAAATAAACTTATAAAAATTACACCAAATCTATTTAAAGTAAATTGGTTAATGCTAATCTAAATAAATAAATTATACTCAAATGGAACTAGATTCTAAACTTCTTAACTATAAATAGATTAAATTTAATAAATTAAAGAAATTAAAAGAAAAAATACAACATTACATTAATTATTTTCTATAATTTATTGTCAATTTTAGGTTTCATAATGTATATATAATTTAGGATATTAACACGAATTAATAAAATGAATTTGATATCAACACGTAAATAATAAAATACACAAAAGTTGTCTATATTTATTTAAGTTCACACAGCCTCCAAACTTTGTCATTGATCGGTCCCTTTTGTTTTATGTTTTCTCGTTTTAGGGTTTCTTCTTCTATTTCTCAATTTCACCCAAATTAAATCTTTCTTTCAGAGAGAGATTTACCAAAATTTAATTTCCCCAAATCCGAAACCCAAAAAGTGTATATCTTTCCTTCTGGGTTTTGTTTTCTTCTTCTTCTTCTTCTCGATTCTTTCAAAACATTCGTCCTCAGATTCTGATTTTGACCGGAGAAATTCATATTCTCCGGCGACTCTGAAGCTATAATAAATCCAATTCTCCGGCGACATCGTCTGTGAAACATGGAGGGAATCACTCATCCTATACCTCGTACTGTTGAAGAAGTCTTTAGCGACTTCAGAGGTCGACGAGCTGGTCTTATTAAAGCTCTCACTAACGGTGTGTTTGTGGTCTTCTCTCTCTCTCTCACTCTGTTCTATCTTCTTCCGATTCTGTTTTATGAATAAAAATCCTGTTTTTATGGGCTTTTTGTTATTTTCGTGAGATTTGACGATTCTGGGTTTTTGTTTTTGTATGCAGATATGGTGAAGTTTTACCAAACGTGTGATCCTGGTGAGTTATTTCTTCTCCAGTGTTATATATATTATTACTCTTGCTTAGCTTCAAATTGTGTTTAAATCTCTATTGGGTTAGCTTCAAATTGGTTATTATATCCTTTCATTGTTCTATAGGGTTGTGTCCATTGGTATCTTGAGTTAAGATGTCAGTTTAAAAGTAAAAGCTTCTGTCTTTTGGTTCCTTAGTTGGAGACTTTGTTTTGTGATCATCTACGTATTAACATCTAGAGAAAGATTGAGTTGTGTGGTTTTTCTTAAAGTTTTTTCATTCTTGTTTATGCAGAGAAGGAGAACTTGTGTCTCTATGGGCTTCCTAATGAGACGTGGGAAGTTAATCTCCCCGTGGAGGAGGTTCCTCCTGAGCTTCCTGAACCAGCTTTAGGCATCAATTTTGCTAGAGATGGAATGCAAGAAAAGGACTGGGTATCTTTGGTTGCAGTTCACAGTGATTCATGGCTTCTTTCTGTTGCATTTTACTTTGGTGCACGTTTTGGATTTGGTAAGAACGAGAGGTAAGATTCTTTCTTCAACAGCCTCAGTCTCACGAGGGTTGCAACTGTGTTGTGATACTATAATATATATGTGGTATGGTTATGATGACCAATTTAGCATCTGCATGTTTAGTCTCTTGGTGCGTGTTAATAACAATCTCTCTGTCTCGCTTTTTTTTTGAACTCAATTGATCTTGTTCTATGGGTTGGATTCTGTTAAAATCTTATTGCAAGTGGTTTTCAGATTCTATATTTTACTTCATGAGACAGAATTGAAGCGACAAGAGTTATGAATCATCCCAAACCGGATCAATGTTATTGAGTTATTATATATTGGATTCAGCCATTCAGGTCAATAGATTTGTTATGGCCTCTAATTCTGATTAGTATTTCTTGTGTTAGTCTAGTACAGGATTACTGTTAGGCTTAGGCAGTTTGCAACTGAATTGTAGCTTTGCAACAATCATTGAATCTATTAGCTAATCGCAAAGGTTAAAAGGAAATTTAAGCAGAATGAGTTGGGGATTGTGAACTTTTCTATTGATAGGAAGTTTGAGCTGAATGCGTTGGGGATTCTGGATTTGTTTTGGGTTTTGATTATCAATCAAAGTCTCTGTATGTGTGGTTCTATTGGAATTAAGTTTGTTAAAGCAGTTTGGTTATTACTTGCCTTTCAGCTTATGCCATGAACCTATTCTTTTTCAGGAAGAGGCTGTTCCAGATGATTAACGAGCTGCCAACCATTTTCGAAGTTGTGACCGGCAATGCAAAGCAGTCCAAGGAACTATCTGGTAACAACAACAATACCAAAAGCAAATCTAGTGGCGTCAAGGTATCTCTTCTGTTTCTCAATTTTTTTTATGAATTATATGTCTCTGTGTCTCTCTTCTAAATTCTTATCTCTTTGTAATTCCTCTTAAGCAGTCTCGCCAAACCGAATCTGTCACAAAGGTTGCAAAGATGCCATCTCCACCACCAAAAGATGAAGATGAAAGTGAAGACGAGGAAGAAGACGATGAACAAGGTGCTGTTTGTGGCGCTTGTGGAGACAGCTACGGTACAGATGAGTTCTGGATTTGCTGCGATGCATGTGAGAAATGGTTCCATGGGAAATGTGTGAAGATAACACCTGCAAAAGCAGAAAACATCAAGCATTACAAATGCCCAAGTTGCAGTAACAAGAGATCCAGACCTTGAAGTTCAATAATCAAATTGAAAAAGGTAAAACGAGTTAGGAGAAAATTGTGAAAGGACATGAAGGCTCCCAGTTTATAAGAAATTGCCAGTTAAAGGGACTTAGAAGATGTAAGAAGGTTAAAAAATAAGATACTTCTTTTTTACTCTACTTGCTTAGTCTTTTATTGTGGGTTTAAGACTATTTATAATTTGTTTATGTCTTTTCATTTCTTTTTTTTTTTTGTGGATTTTTTGTTGTTGTTAATGTTAATTCTACTAGTACTAATTTGTTTGGTCTGTTTAAGATATTATTTTAGTTTGATCAGTAATTTGCAAAAATTGTGAAACTGTTATGTGGTTTTTTATAGTTTTAAACATCTTTTATCTCATACTCTTGTGTACCAATATATTGTTGTGTGTTGACTCTTGACTGTTGAGAACTTGAAAGTATTTACACGACAGAATGAAGTTGACAGATTCTGACAGCCCAAAACTAAATTACTTGACTAGGTCAATTTGAGCCGTAGGTTAGACAATGATTTGTGTTTCGGTAAGCTTATGCCATTGTCATTATCATCACAAGAAGTAAAGACTATAAAGAGACAGGGTCACAGGGGCCTCCCAGTTATCTAACAAAACCGTTGCAAGTGCTTTTATTAGGCCTTTTTTTTTGTTTGTTTTATGTTAATGTTTGCATGCAAACTATAAAAGCATTATTTAAAGAACCCAACTAGGGAGGTTAAAAGTGGGTAAAAACCCAGTGGGTACCTGAAACCCATGCTTAAAACTGGGTTTTGGGATCTGTTTTTACTCTAAGAAATTAAATGGGTTAAAAATGGTCAGGTATCCAAAACTATAAAGTCTTACACGGGTTTACCCTATCAGTTATGGGTACCCATTGGGTTTTTTTTTCTTTCTAATCACCTATACTTTTTTTTTGTCAAGTCTAATCACCTACACTAAACCCGCAAAATCACATTTTCCTACTAAAAACACAAAACACGAAAACTCGTTTTTCTGCCAAAACCGCAAAATTACGTTTTCCCGCCAAAACAGCAAAATTATATTTTCCCGTCAAACCGCAAAATCACGTTTTTCCGCCAAACTCGCAAAATCTCGTTTTACCTCCAAAACCGCAAAATCTCATTTTCCCGCCAAAATCGTAAAATCTTGTTTTCCCGCCAAAACCGCAAAATCTCATTTTCCCGCCAAAACCGCAAAATCTCGTTTTCTCGCCAAAACCGCAAAATCTCGTTTTCCCGCGAAAACCGTAAAATCTCATCACCAAAACCGCAAAATCTCGTTTTCTCGCCAAAATCGTAAAATCTCGTTTTCCCGCCAAAACTGCAAAATCTCGTTTTCCCACCAAAACCGTAAAATTATGTTTTTCCGCCAAAACTGAAAAGTCATATTTTTCTGCCAAAACTGCAAAATGTCGTTTTTCTACTAAAAACGCAAATTCTCATTTTTAAATATTTATTTAAATTTAATATGAAATAAGCAAATTATGAACAAAACTTTAGTTTTATCTAATATATAATAATAAATTTTGTTTTATCTATTTAAAACAAAACTCTTTAATATATTTGCTATTCTTTATTTAAATTATATAAAATTATAAATTTTTGAAAATTGTTACAGATATAGTAAAATACACAAAATACATAATATAAATCACATTTGGTATCAAAAAGTTAAAGATAAAATTATATATAATATAAAATGCAAAATACATCACATAAGATAAATAATTCGGGTA
>NC_025693.1:1546561-1570733 GCF_000633955.1 Camelina sativa
CCCCAAAAAAAAAAAAAAAAAAGAACCCAACCTATAAGTAAGCCATAAGCTTTCTTTAATGCAAAGTCTAAATAAACTCAAATAAGTAAACAAACTTGTCATCTTCACATATACCACATATTTCGTGTTGTTAATATATATTTGGTAATATCAATGGATCGATCAATGTCAATCTATTCGTTCTCATTTGAAGCTTTGAGCCAAAATCAAGATGACAAAATTAGATAAAGGTCATGACCAAAATTAATCCGTTGAACCACAATTTTTTGGTAGTGGATATATTTTTCGTTTCAGTTGCTAAGTACACCGTACGACTAGATTTTAATATCAAAAAAGCTCACCTTCAAACCTAAAATATAAGTTACAACTTACAATTAGTTGAATTTTGTTCCAAATTTGGCATGAAGACGAATCAAACTAGACCCAAGATATTGATGTTAAAAAAGAAGAAGAAAAAAAACACAAAACATAAAGCATTGTAGTGGATATATATGTTTGATATTCAAAAGCTAACTGTACTATGATTATATAAGATTTTATTATTAGAAATTTATCGGATTTTAGACGCTCTTAAAATTGTGGTTATATATTCTTGTCGTCGTCGTCGTCCAATCTAGGATTTGTCTATTCAGATAGTGAAATTGCATGTTATTTTCTTCTTTGTAAACCTGTACGTATTAATATTCTTGTGGATTACCAAAAATATAATAACTAGTCTTCTTATAAGAATTAAGAGATCGAGACTCCAAAGTCCAAATCCATATTTTTGGTAATGATGCTATAAAAAAAATATGATATGTGAAGTAAAACTACGTACGGCGCATTATCCTTGTAGATCGAGTTGACAAAAAGAAGAAATTGTTATAATTAGGTTGCAATAATTGGGATTTTAAGACATGGTTTGTAAGTGGTGAATTATCAATGTGTACGTCCACATGATTTTCCATCTAATCCTTTTATAAACTTTCTAATGTTTTGACCAAATCATTGAAAATTAGCTCAAACTTTACCTTAGGTTAGTTACGTAACGTACCAGTATATTTAATATTTGATATTTTGGATTTAATATAAATTACGTTATCAGAAATGTTACCCTTCTTTTTTGCATCAAAACTGTGCCTTAAATTAATAAAGCATTTCATTTTTCTCTATGCACGTAGAGATCGACATGAACTAACAAGGGTGCTTGCTTTATGAATAACAACAACAACTGTCGTCAGAAAACAATAAAACGGAATCAAAACAATAATAGTAGTAAAATACTAATAGTAGCAACAAATAGTCATGTGGATTACATTTTCTTCGGCGTATACAACGGACCAAACATTGAAACAGCTAGCACATCAGATTTTTATAGTGAAGACATTTGTCAGTGCACAAGACTCAGGGCTTTCATTGCTCATATATATCAATTGCCGAATTTATTTGGTTCCATATCGTAGTTATGGACAATTGTATGTACAGTTAGCTAGAAAATCCCTTACTTATATCGGAATGTGGTATTATGATCAGAAGACAGAAACTAACATTTGTAGTTATCTTTTCTTGAATTCTGAACAATATGAAATGATCCATACAAGTTGTTGAAGCTATGACAAACTAATGTTGCAAGATTTTTTTTTTTTAATTATTTAGTTTCATTATGTTTTTCGATTGCAAGTTGTTTTGATTACAAATAATTACAAGGTTAGGTTTTATGAGAAACCCTCTAATCTTAGAGTAAGTTTGTGAGTGCTTCTTAATAACGGTGGAGTTTTATTGATGGATTATTCGGTTTAATTACGAGAAATCAAACATGTTACAGCACTTTTTGTTTTTATTTTGAAACGTAATTTCAAGCTATATATAGTTTTCTCATCGTAATTTGTTAAAAAGTTAAGAGGCTTGTTTTTTTATTTCCTTCCAATGATCCGATATAATGAATTTTCTGTTTCAAGTCTTTTATAAAACAATATTCTATTAAAACAGAAAACTAATGTGTCAGTGTTGATATCCAAATATATCATCTTTTTTTCATGGTAATGTTCCTTAAAATACAACTAAACTTTATAATAATATAAGAGCAATAGAAAAAATAGTATGACCAGTACATAAGATGATACCCTATAAAAGCAAAACGCACGTCACGAAATAAAGAAGAAGTAATTATTCAACAAACACTATATATCTATAGTCATAAAAACTACTAACATTCAACAACCTAATTTATTCTCATCGTTTTTGTATATTTTTTTTTTGGATAAATTTTTTTTATTCTCCTAGTTCTAGTTATGATAATCATAAATGGTTCATTTACATACCACACAAATATTTTTTTTTAAACAACATAAAATTCAAATTATAAATGTTAACAGTTATTACACAATGAATCTATATATTCTTTATTTATTTATTGTATTATAAAAATTTATTCAACATAACCCGTAGAATAAGGATGTAACGCTTATTGAGTTTGAATAGAAATTTGAAAAGCATTAAAGAAATTAGTCTAGTTGAAAATTTACCTTATTAATGTATAAATTATTCCTTTCATTAAGGTAACCTTTCTTTTTTCTTACCTTTTTGTTCATCTTACCATTTATAAATTAAATATATCCAATTATTTTCATTAATAACATCAAACTGTTCTCTATTCATCATTTTTATTAGTTGTTTCCTTCTTTTAAACTAAATTTATCTTTGGTTCTGTTCCTTACTATTGGTTCCATGTACAAAATTATTACTGACACATTTCTTTTAGAAAAAAACAGCTTTTACTACATTGACGCACGCTTAGAACACGAAAACAGTCACACTAGCTAGACAAGGCTTTGACGAGACCCGAGCCATAGCTGATTGAATCAATCCACACTTTCTTCGGGAGTGTTTTTCACAGTTTTCACTTTTCACTTTTCTTCCCCCAAAAAATAATAAAAAATAATACTAAAATCAATTTCCAATTTAATATTTAAAAAATTACTCTCTCTCTCTCTCTCTCTCTCTCTCTTCTCTTTCTCTTTCGCTTTCGCTTTCCTTCATGCTCTCTCCATCGCAGTCACAGGCAAACTTATACAGTTCCGAGATTTCATCATTCTTTTGTTCCACCGCCGGCCATGTTTTTATAATATCTATACAGTAGAGCTCCGGCGAACTCTCTCTGGAAGAAAAAAACAAGTAACTTCTTTTTCTTTTCCTTCTTCTTCTTAGTGTTTTCTTCGATTTTTCTTAGTTTTCAAATCCTGGATCTACTGTTTTTCGATTCGTTTCCATGACGTTGTTCTGATTCTTTATCTTCTTATTTTCTTGAAGCACAATGGCACTGGAAACGCGAAGCTGAGAGAAGGAGGAGGGAAAAAAAATGTCAGGTTCGAGAGTAACGGATCTGAGTAAATTGCATCTGAAGAAGGAGCTGACTCAAATCAGAAAAGCTGGCCGTGTTTTACGCGATCCAGGCACTACTTCCTCCTGGAAATCTCCTCTCGATTCCTCGAGATCCGTCGCCGTTTTGGACCTTCCGGCGGCGACTAGTAGAAACGGTGGGGGTTTGAGTCAGTTCCCGATTCGAGGAGAGAGTAGTAATAATACTAATCGTGGGAAAGAGAAGAAGGTGTTCTTGTATAACTGGAAAACTCAGAAATCTTCTAGTGAGAAAAGTGGATTAGCTAATAAGAACAATGGTAAGGAGGAAGAAGAAGGAGAAGAGGCTTCTTCGTGGACACAAGCTAGTGTTAATGATGATGATGATGATGATGTGAGTGATGCGAGGAACGGTGGTGGTGATTCCAAGAGTGATTCATATCTTGGAGTGGGTTTTAGGTGTAGAGATACGAGTCTAGCCTCACAAGGTGTGTCTAAGATGAGGAAGAGTAGTGTTGGTTGTAGCAAGAAGAAGAAGAAGAAGAAGAGTCAGAAAAAAACTAGCTCGTCTCGTTTGGATTTTTTGTCAAAGTATCATCAACCTAGAGATGATATTGTTTCTAGTAGAAAATGTAATCCTGGATCTGGTTTAGCTGTTAGGAGAGGAGACTCTGCTGAGTTATCTGATGATACAGAGGAGGATTTGAGCAAGGTTACTGGTGCGTCTCCTTTGCTTTTGAAGCTTCAGCACAAGAACTGGTCACGTTCTTCTTCTAAATTGTTGAGATCTAATAGAAAAGAGGATTCTTCATGTACTTATAATAGCACACCTGCTTTGTCTACTAGCTCGTACAATATGTATGCTGTTCGTAATCCTAGCACAGTTGGATCTTGGGATGGTACCACGACTTCGCTGAATGATGGTGACGATGAGTTGGATGATAACTTGGATTTGCCAGGGAGGCAAGGTTGCGGCATTCCGTGTTACTGGACGAAGAAGGCGATGAAACATAGAGGTGGATGTAGAAGTTGTTGTTCTCCGTCATTTTCGGATACTCTGAGAAGAACCGGAAGTAGCATTTTGTGTGGGAGTCAATCTGTGTATCCAAGACATAATAGACATTCTTCTGGAGGGTATAGTAAACAGAAAATTGCTTCCAGAAGTGCACAAGGTGTTTTACCTTTACTCACGTACGGCGGTGATGGGAGAGGAGGGTCTTCTTTAGGAACCGGGCTTAGTGATGACGAGCTTTCTACCAATTACGGTGAGCTTGATTTAGAGGCTCAGAGTAGATTAGACGGGAGGAGGTGGTCTACTAGTTATAGAAGTCAAGATGGTTTGGAGGCTGTTGCGTTAGATGGAGAAGGAGAAGAAGGAAGCACACCGGAAACAATCCGAAGCTTCAGCCAAAAGTACAGACCAATGTTTTTTGAGGAATTGATTGGACAGAGTATAGTGGTTCAATCTCTAATGAACGCTGTGAAAAGGAGTAGGATCGCTCCTGTTTATCTTTTCCAGGGTCCTAGAGGAACTGGTAAAACATCAACCGCAAGAATTTTTTCAGCCGCCCTGAATTGTGTGGCCACTGAAGAATTGAAGCCTTGTGGGTACTGTAAAGAGTGCAATGATTTCATGTCTGGGAAAAGTAAGGATTTTTGGGAACTTGATGGAGCTAATAAGAAGGGAGCTGATAAGGTTAGGTACCTTTTAAAAAACCTACCGACGATACTTCCACGGAATTCCTTAACATACAAGGTTTTTGTGATAGACGAGTGTCATTTGCTACCATCGAAGACGTGGCTGTCTTTTCTTAAGTTTCTTGAGAACCCTCTGCAGAAAGTTGTCTTCATATTTATAACGACTGACCTTGACAATGTTCCTCGGACCATTCAGTCAAGGTGCCAGAAGTTCCTCTTTGATAAACTCAAAGATTCGGACATAGTAGTGAGACTAAAGAAAATTGCTTCAGACGAAAATCTTGATGTAGACTTGCATGCGTTGGACCTGATTGCTATGAACGCGGATGGCTCACTTCGGGATGCTGAAACAATGTTGGAGCAGCTGAGTTTGCTGGGAAAACGCATCACCACTGCTCTAGTAAACGAGCTCGTAAGTCTTTCTAATTCTTCTATGTAACTGCTGTGCATTGGAAAAAGGTAAAATTTATTAATGCTAAACAAATGTGGCATCATGTATTTGTGCAGGTGGGTGTTGTTTCAGATGAAAAATTGTTGGAACTCTTGGAATTAGCATTGTCTTCTGACACCGCAGAGACCGTAAAGCGAGCTAGAGAGTTGTTGGACCTTGGAGCTGACCCAATAGTCTTGATGTCTCAACTCGCTAGTCTTATCATGGATATCATTGCTGGTACATACAAGGTCGTAAATGAAAAATACAGCAACGCCTTCCTTAATGGACGAAACTGTGAGTTCCACCCAGCAACGTATTTGAAATCCATGGTGGTCATCTGTGCTAATATATTAGCTTATTATGCGTTATGATCTTTTAGCTTGTTCAGATCATTACCATTGCAGTTTTTTTTACACCCTTAAAAGCCAATTTATCTTGTGAGAGCAATAACAGTCTTTACTATGAGTCTTTAACCACTTTGTCTGATTTTGGCAAAATCCTTGCTTTGTTTTTGTAGTGACTGAAGCGGATATGGAGGGACTAAAGCATGCTTTGAAACTTCTTTCTGAGGCGGAGAAGCAGCTTAGAGTTTCTAATGACCGTTCAACATGGTTCACAGCAACTTTGCTACAGCTTGGGTCAATGCCTTCTCCTGGCACCACACATACAGGAAGTAGTAGAAGGCAAAGCTCTAGAGCAACTGACGATGCGTCAAGCATTTCTAGGGAAGTGATGGCTTACAAACAGAGAATCGGAGGACTTCACTTTAGTAAGTCAGCATCCCCAGCTTCGGTTATAAGAAGGAACGGGAATCCTTCCCATGAAGCAAAAGCATTCTCCAGGGTTATCGATAACAACTGCTATAAATCCTCGTCATCTAGCGGGAGCGAAGCTTCCATTGCCTCACATGACAATAGCATCGCAAGCACCATGATGCTTAATCAAAGAAGTTCAGAGAAACTTAACGATATATGGAGAAAATGTATAGAAAGATGTCATTCCAAGACATTGAGGCAGCTGCTCTATACTCATGGGAAACTTATATCTATCAGTGAAGTTGAAGGTAAAAAGCCGAAGAGTTTATATATCTTTTCACTTTTAAAAGTTTTTGCATCCTTAAAAAGATGAATATGATTTGCAGGTATTCTAGTTGCTTATATCGCGTTTGGAGAAAATGATATCAAATTGAGAGCTGAAAGGTTTCTAAGCAGTATTACAAACTCGATCGAAATGGTACTAAGGCGAAGCGTAGAGGTCAGGATAATCCTCTTGCCTGAAACCGAGTTACTCGTCGTCCCTCACCAAACCCGGAAACAAGAAATGACTAACAAAAGTGGGCATCTTAATAGCAGCATCGCTGGTTTGAATGCTGAATCAGATGGTGAAGTTGGTAGCAGCGAGGAAAGCAGATCAAAACTCCCAATGCAAAGGATAGAGTCGATCATCCGAGAACAAAGATTAGAAACCGCGTGGTTACAAACTGCTGATAAAGACACACCTGGATCAATAGTACGGGTAAAACCCGAAAGGAATCAGATTCTACCTCAAGAAGAAGACACTTATCGCCAACAACCTAATGTAGGTTCTGCTATTTCTTCTTCGGGACTAACCCCACACCATTGGGTAGATGATTTAAACAATGAAGTTAAGCTTTTGAGAATCGGCGACAATGGTGAGCTTCAGGAGAATCTAACCGGTAAAAGAGGAGAGAATTGTCCTCTTTCCCCAAGCTTACTTCATAATACTAACTTCGGAAACAACAAAGACAATCTGTAAGTTTCCTCACTCTGATCCTTTTCGATTTAAACTGAAAAAAGAAAACCAAATAAGATAAGTATTGTCATAATAATATCATGAACATTTTGGCTTTGGTTGTGTAGAGGAGGATACGAATCAGGATCAGGAAGAGTTGGTTGTAATATATTATTTTGTTGGAACACAAACAAGACTCAGAGACGAAGCAAGGTTTGTGTTAATAACTTGAATCTGTTCCTTCTTTTGGAAGTTTATTTTTTTCTCATTTATTTTTGTTTTGCGGATTTGATTAGTCGAAACAGGTTAAGGGAACTCCTGTTCGTTCCCGGAGAAATCAGAAGAGTCGATTCTCTCTGTTTAATGGATGTGCTAAGCCAAGGAAAGCAGAAGGTAACAACATTAGAAGATGAAACTAGTTTCTCAAATCATGATAACAAAATTGTTCCCTCAAGCTCTAATTTAGCATCTGTTCTTCCACTTCCACATAGTTTTTCTATTCGATACTGATATTATGTCAAAGGATAGTTTTAATTTATTTACTGTAAAGTTCCTATCCTATGGGTTTCAACAACTCCATTTTTTTTATCTTATAAAACCTCAAAAATGTTACTATGAAATAAAGAATCGACCAATAGGTTAACCTTGAGCAATAGTTTTCAAGTTTTTGTTTTCATTTGTCAAAATAATTGTTAAGGACCTTTAACGAAACACAACAGTGCAATAAATTCTAAAGGGACATTTTGCTAGGCCTACCATTTTTTATGATAGGCTAACCATTTTTATTCACAACTCAAATACGAAGATGAACATGAAGGTCGTCTCTACAGACTACGATACCAATGTTGGTTACCCTGCTTCCTCATGCATGTAGCTATTTTTTTCTTTTCCCTTCTTTTTTCTTTAATAAATATTTTGCTACTTTCCACAAGGGACGACATTTTCTTGCATGTGGCTTTGTCCAAGCTAGGATTGAGCCTTTTTCTCTTACACCACCATATCCTAAATTCGAAAGTCGAAACCAACTTTGAACCGATCCATCGACCACCGCTTTTCCCAGCTGAGCCAATTCTTTATTTTCACCAAAGCAGCATCCGAAGATTGATGTGAAGAAGCAGTTCCCAATCCAACCTTATTGTCCTCCGGGTTTCCAATATCCCCTAACGCCGGACTCATTGAAATTATATAATGTATCATATGTATGATAAGGGATCTATCTATTATATAAAGAGCCGATTGTGTCTCATAAGAGTTTGTTATCTAAGCACCCATTTTGTTCTACACAGATTTTACAGTACTATTTTATTTGATAGTTGATACTAGCTAGGCTGGTGATTAAAAGAAGATAATCTCATTAATCGGTTCCCTATCAATAAGTCCATAAACAATACATATTTGTTCACTCACGTATTATTGAATTATATATTGACTAGAAAACTCAGCACCCAAAAGAAGCTTTTACCTTCTGGTTTTCCATTACACTAAGTTTTGAACCCACGTTATTTTGATAAAAATTATATATGATTAATGACGGTAATGAAATATTATTTTACATAAAACTTTAAATTACTATTAAGGAAAAAATTAAATTTCATATAAACAATTTTTTAAAATATAAAAATCAGTTGTGTTTTAAAATCAAATCTGATAAAAAAATCATGAATCTAACTCGACGTCTAGGCGAGGCGGATCAAACTGGTGACCTCACATATCTTAAACCATTTCTTTGGCCACCAGAAAAACAAAACAATTTTATAATCATGAATTTATCTCCTTTGTCATATTTAATTGATAGCTATCACCTATGTTTTCGTGTTTTTTTATTTAATGTTTTCTTATTCTTCATATTCTTTCTTGTCATTTTCATTGTCAAATTTTATGGTAATTGTCATCGTTACTTTTACCGTCCAGTTCTTTGTTATACTCTTCTTCTTGTGCTTCCTCGTCAACTTTTTCACATTCTTTCACTGAAAAAGACTTTTTTTTTAGACTACCACACAACTTGTTAAACCATCAAACTCCAAGACCAAAATTATTTTTTCTCATAAAAATTATGCAATTCATGAAAACCAGCATAGTCAACACATGCAACCAATTATTGATAATTTCATCTATATATTTCTCAAACCAAAATCCTTACTTGCAGAGAAAGTAATATGAACTTATGTATAGTAAAAACAATATTTGTGCTTTTCGTCGATCCTTCTTCTTTAAACTCAAATAACATCAAATCAAGGCCTTGCGACGTCAATCCTTCTTTCTTAGACTTAAAAATAAAATTTTTACTGCAAAAGTATCAAATCATCTATAAAGTCATACACAAAAATATGTTTTACAGCTCATAAGAAATATAAAGCACAAACGGAAATAAGTAAGATATTTCAAGATATTTAAAAATTTGATATATAATATTTAGTAATTCTTAAACTTTTTAATTTTTAAAAGAGATTAAATATTTAAAATATTTCAAACTTTAGATGTATTTTAATTATCAGTAATATTTTTTTTAGAGTTAAATATTAATGACACTTTTACTTTTTTTAGAGTTTAAATAGTTATAATATTTTAACATTTTTATGGAGGTATTTATAATATTTCTAAACATTCTATAAAAAATATTTAAACCTTTAAAAAAATTAATTTGCTAAAATAAATCAAATAACTTTTAAATTCGGAAACCTGATAAATAAGCATAATTCAAGCAAACCTGATAAATTTATAGTTAAAAACATATTATTTTTATTTATAATGGTTTTCAGCCATTGTCTAAAATTTTCTAGCCGATATGAGACGTTGTACATATTTCTTTTATTTTTATAGATTTTATTTTTTTCTAAAATATCTTAATAATATAGATTACTACTATATTTCCAAAAAATTTCTTAGCAAAATATCTAATTCTTATTGGTTTTTTAAATTCTATATGGACACCTTTAGGAGTTTATAGCTTCAACTTTTTATTAGTATAGATGTACTATCTTAAAATTTCTATGGAGGTTAAGTAATTGTAATATTTTAAAACATTCTATAAAGTTTGAATATTTTAATATTTGAACCTTTTAAAAGTTTCAATATTTATAATATTTCAAATTTTTAAAATTTATAAATTTTAATTTTTATAAAAAGCTTTTAAATGTTAAGAAATTTTTAAAATTTAAAAATTATAATATTTTGAAACCTTTTTAAAGCTAAAACTTTTAGAAGTTTCAATATTTATAATATTTTAAACTTTTAAAAGGTTCGGATATAATATTTGAACCTTTTAAAAAGTTTCAATATTTATAATATTTTAAACTATTAAAATTTTAAAATTATAATATATTAAAATTTTAAAATTATAATATTTAAAAACTTTTATAAGCTAAGAGCTTTTAAAATTTTCAATATTTATAATATTTAAATTTTAAAAACTTTAAATACTATAATATTTTTTGAAACTTTTTAAAGTTTTAGTTTGATCAAATAAAAAACAGGATCAAACCGAATAAAACTTTTAAACTTGGATGCCTGATAAATCAAGCTTTCCTGCTCATTCGTTATTGGAAGCATATTAATCTTATTTATACTGGTTTGAACCATTGCCTATAAATTTTCTAGCCAATGTAGGATATTGTACATAGTTTTTTTATTTCCATAAATTTAAAATTTTTCTTTTTCTAAAAAATTCTAGAAATTTAGAAAATGTTAATGAATGACATGTCAAATCCTGATAGGATATTTAAAATAATTCTTAATATATAAAATTCTGAATATTTCTAAAAATGTTAATTAGTGACATGTTGAATCCCTATTGGTTGTTTTAAAGCTTAGTGGACAGCCTTAGAAGCTTATAGCTTCTACTTTTATTTAGTATAACTAGGTTTTGAACCCATGCTACGCATGGGTTTATTTGATATATTTAGATAAAATTATATATAATTGTTGACAATTATAAAATATTAACTTCTCAAAATTTTACGTTATTATTTAGACAATAATTTTAATAAGAAATCTTAAGTTAAGAAAATTTGATCAAAAGAATCGTGAACCAATTTTAGTTTTTCATATTTAATTGAACACCACCACTTATGTCTTCGTGTTTTTTTCATTTACTCTTTATATTCTTTCTCATCATCTTCATTTTCAATTTTGCATGGTAGTTGTAATCGTTATTTTCACCATTGTTTTTTCGTTATACTCTTGTTCTTTTTTTGTTTTATTGTCTGATTTTCCGCTTGCCTCTACTGGATAATTATTGAGAACATTTTTGTTTTAAATTACCACATAACTTCCGTCCGCTTTTTCATTATACTTTTATTCTTCCTCGTTCTCGTCTGCTTTCTCATTTTCTATCACTGAATAATCATTCAAAACCTTTTTGTTTTGGAAGTACTACACAACTTACTTTTTGTTATAAATTGTTAAAAAATTTATTATTGTCTATAAAAAGAACAGGAAATCAGTTGTGTATGTAATCTAAAGTGTTAGAAATTTAATTATCGTTTAAAGATTAAAATTTTTAAATTCTCTAAAATAAATAACCAAAATAAACAGAATTAAACTTTTAAATTTGGATGCGTGATAAATCAAGCTTCACTTTTAAATGTTTCAATATTTATAATATTTAAAGTTTAAATTCTCTAGAATAAAGAACCAAAATAAACCGAATTAAACTTTTAAATTTGGATGCTTGATAAATCAAGCTTCCTGTTCATTTTTAAAATTTTGTAAAAGCTAAGAACTTTTAAAAGTTTCAATACTTATAATATTTAAACTTTTAAAATTTTTAAATGTTATACTAATATTTAGAAACTTTTAAATGCTTTTATTTGCTCAAATAAAACATCAGATTAAACCGAATAAATTTTTAGAATTAGACGCTTGATAAATCAATCAAGTTTTTCTGCTTATTCTTTGTTGGAAGCATATTAGTCTTATTTATAATGGTGTTGAACAATTGTCTAAAAATTTTCTAGCCAATGTGGGACGTTATATATATGTCTTTTATTTTCATATATTTAAAATTTTCCATTTTCTAAAACAACTTAATAATATAGAAAACTACTATATTTTCAAAAATGTTAATAAATGAATTGTCTAATTCCTATTGGTTGTTTTCAATACTATGTGGACACCTTAAGCAAAAATGTTAATAAGTGATATGTCTTATCCCTATTGGTGGTTTAAAATCCTATATGGACGCCTTTAGGAGCTTATAGCTCCTATTTTTTATTAGTATAAACTAGATTTTGAACCCACGCTACGCGTGGGTTTATTTGATTTATTTTGAAAAAAATTATATATGATTGATGACGATAATGAAATATTATTTTACAGAAAACTTTAAATTACTATTAAGGAAAAAATTAAATTTCATATACACAATTTTTAAAAATATAAAAATCAGTTGTGTTTTAAAATCAAATCTGATATAAAAAATCATGAATCTAACTCGATGTCCAGGCGAGACGGATCAAACTGGTGACCTCACATATCTTAAACCATTTCTTTGGCCACCAAAAAAACGAAACAATTTTATAATCATGAATTTATCTCCTTTTTCATATTTAATTGATCGTTATCACCTATGTTTTCGTGTTTTTTTATTTAATATTTTCTTATTCTTCATATTCTTTCTTGTCATTTTCATTGTCAAATTTTATGGTAATTGTCATCGTTACTTTTACCGTCCAGTTCTTTGTTATACTCTTCTTCTTGTGCTTCCACGTCAACTTTTTCACATTCTTTCACTGAAATAAACCTTTTTTTAGACTACCATACAACTTGTTAAATCATCAAACTCCAAGACCAAAATCATTTTTTCTCATAAAAATTGTGCAATTCATGAAAACCAGCATAGTCAACACATGCACCCAATTATTGATAATTTCATCCATATATTTCTCAAACCAAAATCCTTACTTGCAGAGAAAGTAATATGAACTCATGTATAGTAAAAACAATATTTGTGCTTTTCGTCGATCCTTCTTCTTTAAACTCAAATAACATCAAATCAAGGTCTTGCGGCGTCAATCTTTCTTTCTTAGACTTAAAAATAAAATTTTTACTGCAAAAGTATCAAATCATCTATAAAGTCATACACAAAAATATGTTTTATAGCTCATAAGAGATATAAAGCACAAACGGAAATAAGTAAGATATTTTCAAGATATTAAAAAATTTGATATATAATATTTAGTAATTCTTAAACTTTTAAATTTTTAATAGAGATTAAATATTTAAAATATTTCAAACTTTAGATGTAGTTTAATTATCTGTAACATTTTTTTAGAGTTAAATATTAATGACACTTTTACTTTTTATAGAGTTTAAATAGTTATAATATTTTAACATTTTTATGGAGGTATTTATAATATTTCTAAACATTCTATAAAAAATATTTAAACCTTTAAAAAATTTAATTTGCTAAAATAAATCAAATAACTTTTAAATTTGGAAACCTGATAAATAAGCATAAATCAAGCAAACCTTAAATTTATAGTTAAAAACATATTATTTTTATTTATAATGGTTCTCAGCCATTATCAAAAAATTTCTAGCCGATGTGGGACATTGTACATATTTCTTTTATTTCTATAGATTTTTTTTTTAAATCTTAATAATATAGATTACTACTATATTTCCAAAAAATTTCTTAGCGAAATATCTAAGTTTTATTGGTTTTTTAAAATTCTATATGGACACCTTTAGGAGTTTATAGCTTTAACTTTTTATTAGTATAGATATACTATCTTAAAATTTCTATGGAGGTTAAGTAATTGTAATATTTTAAAACATTCTATAAAGTTTAAATATTTTAATATTTGAACCTTTTAAAATTTTCAATATTTATAATATTTCAATTTTTAAAATTTATAAATTTTAATTTTTTTAAAAAGCTTTTAGATGTTAAGAAATTTTTAAAATTTAAAAATTATAATATTTTGAAACCTTTTTAAAGCTAAAACTTTTTGGAAGTTTCAATATTTATAATATTTTAAACTTTTAAAAGGTTCGGATATAATATTTGAACCTTTTAAAAGGTTTCAATATTTATAATATTTTAAACTATTAAAATTTTAAAATTATAATATATTAAAATTTTAAAATTATAATATTTAAAAACATTTAAATTTTTCAATATTTATAATATTTAAATTTTAAAAAATTTAAATATTATAATATTTTTTTGAAACTTTTTAAAGTTTTTGTTCGATCAAATAAAAAACAGGATCAAACCGAATAAAACCGAATAAAACCGAATAAAACTTTTAAACTTGGATGCCTGATAAATCAAGCTTTCCTGCTCATTCTTTGTTGGAAGCATATTAATCTTATTTATACTGGTTTGAACCATTGTCTAAAAATTTTCTAGCCAATGTGGGATATTGTACATAGTTTTTTTTATTTCCATAAATTTAAATTTTTCCTTTTTCAAAAAAATTCTGGAAATTTAGAAAATGTTAATGAATGACATGTCAAATCCTGATAGGTTATTTAAAATAATTCTTAATATATAAAATTCT
This sequence comes from Camelina sativa, assembly GCF_000633955.1. Lineage (NCBI taxonomy): Eukaryota > Viridiplantae > Streptophyta > Magnoliopsida > Brassicales > Brassicaceae > Camelina > Camelina sativa. Next base: position 1,561,286 of record NC_025693.1, read on the forward strand.
GAATATTTCTAAAAATGTTAATTAGTGACATGTTGAATCCCTATTGGTTGTTTTAAAGCTTATGTGGACAGCCTTAGAAGCTTATAGCTTCTACTTTTATTTAGTATAAGTATTGCTATAACTATATTAGGGTTCCTCTTCCTCATTCTCATCTATTATTACTTCTTTGTCACACATGAATGTATTTGTATTGCCATCTTTTATAAATTCATGTAAACTTTGTCTCAGATTTGTTCTATTAGTCATGCATTAGTTTAATGTTTCCTTTCTATGACACGTTCGTAGTAGAAAAATTGTACTTTTTTTACCACTAGGTGTTAGCTCACGCGTAGCATGAGTTCTTACATAATCGCTATTATATTTTGAAAAAATAATATAAATTAACATGTTATTATCTTTTTATTTTTTTGGTGTACATCAAAATTTAAAGACTACATAGTATGAATTTAAATAAAGTAAATAAATCAAATTTCCTTTTGATGATAACATATTTAGTGCAATTAAATCATTTGTATCTTACATGCCATATGCCATATATTTTTGTAGTTGTAGTCATATTTTAAAATCATTGTGATATATATTTTTATAAAATTTATTTTGTGGTGTTAGTTATGCATATTTTTTATTTATTTATGGTGATAGCTTAAAGAGATTTAAAATGTTTTAATTAAGAAAAATCCATAAAAATAAACAGTAGGTTTGCAATGTCTCATACATATATAACTAAGTGAGTCTAACCATAGATTATTAGACTAATACATTTTCCATAAAAATAAAATAAGAAAAACAGCAACTACTTTATTAGGTTATTATCTTAAAGTCTTTAATTATGTATGGACTTTGATTTATATGAAATGATAATATTTCATATAGGGAAAAAAAATTAAACTATATATCATATATTACATGTATATCCTATTCAAATAAACTAAACTTTTATTAAGTTAAGATATCATTGGTTAAATGAAGGAAAAATAATGATATTGTATAATTTATAAAATTATATAAGATTTGAAATATGAGGCGATGAGAGTTATAGTGAGATATGTGACTTTCTTTTAATAGATAATACAGAAATCAATGTATCAAAAGTAAATATATGAGAGTTACAAAGCTGCAATTAAGTGCATACTAATATACTTTTAACATGTTCTATTATATTAAATTAAATTCATTGAGAACACTACTATGATATTATTGTGGGAGTTACAAATAAACTTTATACTTTTCCAACTCCTAAAATTAAAACCCATTTAATTTAAAAGTGAGTGTTGGTGAATCCATAGTTTGATTCAAAAGTAGAATATGTTACACATTGATCGTTAAAAGGAATAGGAACATCTAATTCTCAAATAAATTTGTTTTTTTTTTTTGTTAAAACCAACATATGTGAAGTTAAATTTAACTACAGAAATTTTAAAAATAAATATTAATAGATTAGAAAGGCAAGAAATACAAAAGAAATCTTTATTTTTATATAAATAAAATAAAAATTGAAAACAATGTTAAATATATATAATACTTTCAAAATTAAAATATAGAATCAAACTCTTACAACACATATGAGATATAACAACATTTGATATTGTTGGGAGAGGAGATGAGAATGATTACTTATAGATGATAATCCAAATTAGATAATGGAGATGAATCTTTAAAAATAAAAATAATGTAAAATATATATATAATCCTTTCTAAATTAAAATATAGAATCAAACTCTTACAACACATATGAGATATAACAACATTTGATATTGGTGAGAGAGGAGAGAGTGATTACTTATAAAATGATAATTCATATTAGATAATGGTGATGAATCTTTAAAAATAAGAACAATGTAAAATATATATCATGCAGTCTCTAAAATCATTAAAAATTTACAATGATATTTCATTTGTTTTTTTGTAACCCATATAACAAAAATAAGAAATCAAAAACAAAAAAAAAATGAAAAATGATTTGAGGTATTGTGGGAGTATGAGAGAATGTGAAAATGAGAAAGTAAAAGAATGTCAATATGAGAGAATGAGAAATACATATTTATATGATAATAATTGATTGAAAATTATATTTAGAATTATGGGAGTTACAATTATACTTTATTGTGTTTGAATAAAATTGAGTAGTGGAATATGATTAATACATAATTTATTTTATTTCAGTTATAATTTTATTTTAATGTCTGAGTTATTGTATTGTGTTAATTGAGTCTTAAATATTGTTTAATATACAAATAAAAAATTAGAAAACATTAAATGAAAATCAACCGAAACTTTTTTTTTGTACAATATACGATTTCTAAGTTTTCTTTAATGGACCTATACATGATCTCATCATTGAAAAACAAAGTATACAAAGAAAAAAGCAAGAAACATTTATACAAGATAGCAAGCGTGTTGCTCAGATCAGATCCGAGTGGGATCAGCGAAGCGATAAGAGAAAGACCTGGAAAGATTCTCAGGTTCATCATGGTCGTGCCACCCTGGCCCTTGATCAAAATTCAAAGAGTAATCATAAGGGTCATAAGCCACGACCTTAGCGGAAGAAGAACGAGCAGAAGGCAACAGCTTAAGCTTCATCAACAAAACCTTCCACTTAGACGACTTAGGCAAGACTCTTTCTCTTCGTTGTTGTTGCTTCTGTTCTCTACAACTCTTGCTGTATCTTCCGCTTACAATTGTCTCTCTGTAAGATGAAGCAGTCGATGCCACGTTCCATCTCTTCTTACTTGGAGATTCAAACATCATTAAGCTGCTGAATCTATCTTCTGATTAGCGTAATTTTTTGTTTTCTTTTATGAGAAAGAGAGTCACATTAGAAGATTTTGGCCAGCCACTTTGCTTAACCTCTCTCATTCTCCTTAAACTTTTACCTAGGTTAATTACATCCATATATACTACTTCTACTTTTAACCTATCTGCTTGAATTTGTTTTTCTCATTAACAACACACGAAATAGCTCATATAACATTCGGGCTTTACATATTATATAACACATGGCCCATCAACCGAAACTGATCCAACAAATGAAGAGCCAAACCGTAAATAGAAGAATCATGTCTTTCTTTACCATATTAAGCTATGTGGTAATTCATGAACATTGAGTGAACTCTACAAGGTTTATGAATATTTTCCTGTCACAAAATTAATAAACATAAAAAGAATCCTCTAATGATACCTCATGATGAGTCCTCGCTCAAGATTCTCTCTGCGAGCAGTAAATCATCAGGTGTTGTAACCTGCAACGGAGGAGACAGTTTTAGCAATAGATAAGATCTATAATTGTAAAAAACAAAACGGTAAGTTAGTCTTTGTTTACCTTGATGTTTGTATAAGATCCTTGAGTGACATAAACTGGATGCTTGAGGTATTCAACAATCGAAACATCATCTGTTACCTCTAGACCTTGTCTGTTTTAGATACAGAACACAAATAGTAAGCAGTCTTTTTTATATTTTCATCCAGACCTCAATCAGTTTAAGGTAAACACTATACACACCTTTTCACAAGCTCGAAACCTCTCTTCAATAGCTCGGGTTTGATCACCTAAAGAAAAAGGATACATTGAAGTGGTTTGAAACCAAAAATCAATCAACAAAGAATGAAAAATAATTTAAAAACCTGTGGTGTCTGCATTTCCCAAAGGGTTTTTCTGTCGAGAGTTTTCACCACAAGCGATTCAGAGTTGACCTGCATATCACAATGGAACAAGTCTAATATCGAAATTGAGATGATGACCAAAAGAAACTAACACTAGATTTTGGCCAGATAAATTGAAGACTTCGTACCTCTTTGATTGTAGCTTTAGCAGGAACACCAAGTACGGCTGCTCCAACCGCACAACCATCTTTCAGGACCTTCAATGAAACATAACACTTTAATAAATTGTAAAGGGACTTCAAGAAATTTGTTTCGCTCTCCTTAAATCTTTTGCTACTTCTCATAAGCATACCTTCTCGACATCTTCAGTATTCACCAACGGTCTTGCAGAATCGTGGATGCACACAAGCTCAGAGTTCACATCAATTTCCTGCGAGAAATATATAATTCAAAGCTAATATGACAATGAACTAGAACAGACAGTTTTGGTTTAATAATTTCTTTTAAGGAAAAGATTCATTGGATATGTTCGTCAAACGAATGGAGGTATAAACCTGAAGTCCACTGTAAACAGAATCTTGTCTTTCTTTCCCAGGAAGAGCAAATCTAAGATCAACTTCAATTGATTCTTCATATTCTATAAGACCACAAAATAAAAAGGCTCAGTGTTATCTCTGGAATATCTCAACCAAAAAAGACAACTAATGAGAGAAAGAGAGTCCAAACCTTCAAAAATGTCTCGGAAAAATGGATCACAAACAACTACAATTTCCTTCACTTCAGGCATGCGTGAAAATGTGAAAAAGCTGCAACAATCAAACACCAAATTCAACAAAGACAGACGCAAAGAACATCTCTTTACAAGAAATTCAAAACTTCTCATGCTTTTAGACGGTACAATACTAATAGACAAGTAGATTCTGCAGATTGAAAACAACAAAATCACAATTCTTCCACCAATCAGATGAGAGTGTTATTAATTCTCAGACACCAGATTCAAACACATGAAAGACTTTACCAGTAACTGACTTGCAAGTAAGAAATGTTACCTATACAAAGCAATTGGCTGACCCAAAAGTGGTATATACTGCTTTGGCATACTCATCTATTCACATTAACCAAACAAATGGTGTCAAAAAATGAGATTCCATATAAACAACTTGAGCATAAAGTTTGAAACTTTGAGACTAAAGCAAAAAAGAAACTTACCTTCATTCTCTTGCCTTGACCTCCAGCTAAGAGAATCACTGAGACACTCTTCTCCTTCACAACAGTATTGCTCTGAAGAAACCAAACAAAAACTTAAACTAGAGAGCAAAAAGCTTCAAAATTTGAGTTAATTCCAAATTCTGAACTTACATTATCAAATTCAGTAGAAGAAGAACACTTGATTGCGAATGATTGAGCATATCTTCTGCTAACCCTTCTCGAAAGATCCAGTTTTTGAACTGAAGCAACATTCGAAAACAATAGAGTATGAGAGAGATTGCCTTGGGAACGATAGCTAAAGCCCAGAGAAACTGAGCTCGATTTGACTGCAAACTTCGGACAGAAAAATGTCGGAGATGTAATGAAGCCAAGACTCGCTTGAAGCATCGCCATGTTTTTTTAACTTATCTCGCCGGAGAGATGATGAAAACTCTCAGGACGTTCATCGGCGAAACCAATATATATAGGGGCCAAAGAAAACATTAAGCCCATTAGTTATAATGGGCCGTTAATTAGGCCCATTAGTCAATACAACAAAACAACACATACAAAGTGAAAACAGAAAAAGAAAACGTAGAGATCGACGACGAAGACCGGAGAAAAAGGAAATGGCGAAACCGTTGGGAACCACCGGAGAATTTTTCAGGCGAAGGGATGAGTGGAGGAAACATCCGATGCTATCGAATCAAATGAGACACGCACTTCCAGGTCTCGGAATCGGTGTTGGTGCCTTCTGCGTCTACCTCGTCGGTGAGCAGATCTATAGCAAACTCATGGCACCATCTACTCAATCATCGCACCAGAAACAACCTGCTCCGTCTCACTGAGAGAGAGAGAGAGAGCGATTAGGTAATTTCTCAAATCTTCTTCTCGTAGGTTTTTATAGGTTGTGATCCTAATCGATTTTGACTTCTCTGTGAAAGATTTGGGGGAAAAAACAAACTTTAGAAAATGTTACGTTTCAGGATGATAGATTAAGATTTGTGTATATCATTTAGGATTTTAATTGGCAGAAATGGCTATAGCTTTTAGAATCCTTGAATCAAGTTCTTGTAATAAATCAGAGTTAAACACAGCTTTAATGTTCCAGTTATTGGCAATGGCTGATGTGTGTGTATAAGCAAAAGCTGAATAAACAATACAACATAGTAATTAGAGTGAGAACAAATGGTTCTTCTGGCTTTTTGAATCTTGATTCATCGGTCACTTGCTTATTATGGTTATGGCTTTCAGTGATTCTCTTCGTCTTCATGGTTAACAGCTTTGATGTCAGTTGTTAGCATTGCTAATTAGTGTTTTGATCAATAGATAGATAGGTCGATTTTGTTTTCTTCATTTTGTCATCTACATGCCTTGAGTTAAGGGCTTTCAGATCATGTGTTAATGGCTGTATAACAGTAGCTGTCTATTGTCTCTTTGCTTTTAATACTAATGATCTGAAAGATTGGTGTTTTTGTATCTTATCTTCTATGAGACCGTCTTTGGTTTTTGGCTCTGAATCATTGTTTGTAAAAAGGTTGTAAACTAATGAAAAAAATTACTCATCTTGATGCAGATTGTTTCGGTGATGGAAACTGTGGCAGATAAAAGAGCTCTGAGGAATTTCACAATTTGCCGTTTTTTCTTGGATTTGTCTCAATAAAGCTGTGAATGAATAAGACAAAGACTCTGATCTCTCTCTGTTGAATGTTATAATCTCGGATGACAGTTTTCATTGTGTTCTCCTTGTGTTTTGTGTTGTCTTTGCTTAATAAGAGTTCTTCGGAGATGACATTTTAAGATAGTCCCTCTTTTGTAATAGAAACAGGCATCTTAAAACTACGTCATTTTTGTGCGATTTCATGTTTTGAACCCTTTACACTCAACAAAATAGTTTGTTCATAGATAGATTGACAGCAACATTCCATAAAAGTACACCAAGTATTTATGAAATTTTATCTAGATTTAAATGTATCTAGTCCAAAATGTGGTTCTAAGTGTCTCATTGGCCTCTAGATCTCATTAATGAAGACTTTTAAAACGCGTCTAATGATCCTTTTTTAATTGGCGACGGTTAAAGAGCCTTCACTACTGAAATCTTGAGGTCAAGAATACAACAAATTGAAAAAGAAGACTCTTGAACCACTTATGTTTGGAGAGATGTAAAGGGAACTAACGTGCGAATGTCATATAGGTTTTGACTACCTATATAGAAAAATGTTGTCATATAGAAAAATGTTTTTTTTTTTTTTTTTTTTTCCATCAAACACTCCATTATATTAGATTAAAGGTTTACAAGCTTCCTTTGAAGAGGAACCAAATACACCAATAAACTTACACAAGAGGACAAAATAAACTACAAACAATAATGTTGAGACGTACAACAAACAAGCTTTAAGGCTTGACTTGACACCATAAAAGTGACAAGATAAACAAAGGGGACAACAAGTCCCAAAGATAAAGAGGTGCCCAACAAAGTGAGGCCACTCAAGGTGAAGGATAACCGACCACTGCCACATAGTCTGCCACATAGTCAGCCCCTGTGATAACCGTTGCCGCAAACGTTGCAAAAGAACGAATGCGGTGTTTGGATTCCGTACGTACGCCAAAGATCCCTGGAAAGGGTGGTCATACGTTGGACAAGACGAGAGTCTTGAAAACCAAGAACCTGAAAGGACACTTGGAGAAGGTGTTGTATTGCACAAAGCTTTAATTGCCATTACTAGGCCTTCCAAAAGACACAATCGGAGAGGAGAAGAGACAAAATCCTTAGTTAGTTGTACAAACCATATCCCTACCTTTAACAGCCATTGAGAGATCTTAAATGCAACATTAGCAAAAACCACACTTACTAACGTTGATAGAGTCCAATAGCGGGTAGGCAACAATTCTACTAATATCAAATTTTCTCGGTTACTTAAAACCGGAATGTCATTGATAATGACTAGAAGGTCTCGGTCTACACGTCTATACCTCTCAAGTGAATTAAGAGATGTATTAAACAGTAAAGCCGGAATCATAATAATAATAAGATTATAGCGAGGGTTAGAAGAAAATTTTAGAGTAACCGTCCCTTGTACTTTTAGAGTAATTTTTATGGGCTTTAAAGTAAATAGTCCAATACAGGCCCACAAAACATTTGTGATGGTCTTGCACCATTTCCGAAACCCTAGTTTCTCACAGGTCTGAGGAAAACGGCGGATAGATGGAGGCGCGCCGATCAACGGCGGAGTCGAACTCCGAGCAATTCTTAAGAACGCCGGCGAGGGAGGCCTGATTTCACAGCCATCTCGTGGAGATACAACTAGATCTAGTGGTTATAATGGAAAAGGTTGTATCGGCACCACTGTAGAGAGTATCACCAAGATGTGAGAGAGAGTCTCATCTCGATCTGGAGAGATTTGCAGATCGGAAGGTAACATCAAGGGCTCAACAAAAGATTCTTGTTGGAGGATGTTTGCCGGTGGAGGAGCATCGTCTTGTCGAAATAAGCGAGCCAAGGTAAATCTCCGACTCATTGCAAGTGGTCGTGATTGGATCTTCAAAGATAAAGTAAAGGAGAAGCCACAGACATCAAGGTTCTTTGGGTGACAAACACGATAAAGAGCTAAAGGCAAGGATTTAGAACATGAGCCGGAAAAGTCACATGAACTGGCGAGGGGGTGAGGCGCGGCTGAAAGCTCTGGTAATGGAAGACGGTTTGTTTTTGGGAACGACACTAGACTACGTATACGTAGCTTCGGGTAGAGTAATGCATGGGTATGGAGTAGTAACTCGCCGGTGACATATTCAACCGACGGAGGAGAAACCAAACTCACCGGTGAAAATCTTCGGCGGAGAGCAACAAAGGAGAGCACAGCGTAAGATGAAGAAGATACATCCGGTGGATCTGGTGGATCCGGTGGCTCCGGTGGATCGAGAGAGTGGAGAGCCTTCCGTGAAGTGTTCATCACCCGTCAGTGCAAGAGTAAACTTCCGAGATCAGGTGGGCTTACCGTTTACACGCCGGCGCTGTAGGTGGCTAGCAGAAAGAGTGAAGAGAGTAGCGTAATGTCTCACCAAAAAGCCCATGGTGGAAGCTGTAAGAAAAAGGTCTCGCCAAGTTCACCGGCGGATTGTATTTTGCTCAAATACTGTTTTAATCTTAGATCTGAGTGTCATTACTTAGCACAAGGCTAGAGAAGGCTTCAAATCCATATCGGAATAGATGGATTCATGAAATAATTTTGAAAAGAGGAAGCATGGGGACTCGCGTCCGAGAGAGTTTCATATCTCGGTGTCATATAGAAAAATGCTATCTTGCTCAAAACCAAACTCCACCAGTAATCACAACATATAGTTCTAACCCGAAAAATATGTTATCTTGATTTATGTTATTTTTGTCACAACATTTTAAGTAAAGAAACTAAGGTAAACATTATCAAACATAAATCAAAATAGAAAGGTGATCGTGAAGCTCTCCCCTATAACAATGGTGTTTACTCTTCTGCTGCTTGCTCATGCTGGGATTAAGCCTCTTCTATTAAGGAGGGCTTTAAATAAATATAATACATGACAACATAAATAATGTTTCGTATTATTGTTGTTTTTCTATATAACAAATTTATAATTACTTCATATAATATTTGTAAAGGTATAGAGAAGCACAACACACTGATTC
>NC_025693.1:1571991-1574628 GCF_000633955.1 Camelina sativa
GGTATAGAGAAGCACAACACACTGATTCACACTTGGAACGCGCCAAGCCAACGCTTTTCTATTCAATCTTATTAACAAAATTTATCTTTTACAAGGATACAATTTTGTCTCGGTCCTTACTCAACCTATTCTACCCAATAGGATTGAACCCGACTAAGAATGAATCTGACCCCTCTTCTCTTTTCTATCTAAACACACACCTGTGTAGATCTAAGAGAATAAACTCACCCTCTCTCTTTTTTAGCTTGAGAGATTAAAACTCACCCTCTCTCTTTTCTATCTAAACTCTCACCAGAGTAGATCTAAGAGAAAGAAAAAACAATTCTCTGTGCACTTAATCACCACCCTGATTAACGTCACAGAGAACTGGGAACACTCCTTCTAAGCCTTATTTTTGTGGCTTCGAAGTTTACAACTGTATCAATATTCTAGAGTGCTCAAATTGGCTCGTGGCCTACTCCTAGAATATTTATACACGACTTGAGAAACCCTAGAAGGCGAATCTCCAAGTATCACGGGATGAGGAAACTGCTTGTTTCTCAGCCTTATCCTTTCCTTAACTGTTGCGGAGAATATTCTTCATATCTCCAGACAAATGGAAACTGCTTGCTCCTCAAACTTATCCTTTCCTTATTTATCGCAGAGAATATTTTCCATATCTCCAAGTACAATCTTGTCTCTATCTTCAAGACCACGTCAACAGCCTTCCTTGACGCATCATCACATCCACTCACGTCTTTCCACGTCAGCTCACACATCCATGTCAGCAACTCGGGCGTCTGTGATCTGATGCAGCTTCCTGATTGGCACAACGCTCTGTTCGGCACAACGACTTGTTCCTCACAGCGAGTTGTTCCAGAATCTGCATTTACAATCTTCCCCTTTTTGACTGAGTTTGATACTCAAGCATCTCTCTGGTTCAACCTGAAAAGACACTCCAACAAACACAAGCCAAAAACAGAACAAGCAACAACTAGACAAAACATCAGACATTATCTAGCAAAATTAACCAACAGCTTGTTCAAACAGAATTATGCATAAGAACCTAACAATCAGAAACCCCAGCGGGCTGCAGCGGAAACCATGTTCTTAATAATTCTCTAATCCAGACTTAATCAATTGGCATATTCTCAATCATTAACAACCTAAGATCAATAACCACCACCATCCTAAGATCAACCAATTAATAAATTAAGTCTCCCCCATAGAGTTGTTGTTTCTCCCGCTAAACCAAGTAGCTTCAAGAATTCTCCCCCATAAGTACAGAACTCCTTATCATTAGGCGTTGAACAAAACACAAAACCAGAATCATTCTCCCCCAGCTTGAGTGATCAACTAAGTCAAAAACAGACATATGTATCACAACAATATACTGAGTTATGGGAATCACTTACCTGCTAACAGTGCTTCGCATCCTTAAGCACTTTGATGATCAGTCAAGTTGCCTATTGAAACAGCTTCTTGTTTGTAGGCATGTTGACTATCCTTGCAACCACAACTGGATGTTGGGCAATAGGACACTGGTAGCCGAGAATTCGAACAGCAGATAGCACTTTGGTCGAATCACAGTGTGGATGTGACCATACACAAGCTTTGCAGGAAAAACAGCATCTTGTGTATCATGATCTATGCTTTCAAACTTCTGCTTCACTAATCAGATGAGCTAAGCACATATCACTTCTCCAATTCGTCATCTGTAGGGAACTCAAACATATGATCATCTGTTAACTCAACTATCATCAGTCTCACATGTCTAATACCCGTCTAGCCAGTTACTCCACCATAATCAAATAGAGTGTTGATCGGTCTTGTGAGACTCCAAATGCACAGTTCCTTACAAGAACAATCACTATCTTGATCAAACCCTTGACAGTTGACAGATTAGCCCCACAAAACACATATACCTTTAGATAAGTAAGGCTTAATCTCAGACACAGTTTTTCAGAAGCCCAGCAGCTTCAAACATCTTCATACATCATCAGTGAACCCAACCACAAATGTTCGTTCTTCAATGGATGTATCACGATTCTAACAACAGAGTATCACACCTCTGTCTTCATTGCTGATAACATGTCTCATCACAATCATATGCACCTGTAGGTCATTAAGGGGAGATGATCACATGTCCTCTTTTGTTGACTCCACGACACTGAAGTTTCAACACACTTATGTAGATGTACCACTACGAAGGATCGATTCCGCAGGCCGTGACACAGTCATCTTCCCCTTTGTCTTCTTTGTGTCTTGTTGCTGAAGACTCGGAACAGGACGCTAAGCTTCAAAGAGCTGATGAATACGACTGGGAAACGGTGGACGAAGCCCTGACTTAGCTTGCAGACCCAGCTGTATGATCTGATCATAGATCATTCTCCCAAAATCAAACGGGGTGCAATGCATGATCATGTAGATCACCATGGCTCTGTTTGCTGAAATGTACCCTGTGTTCACCGTGGGAGACCAGTTGCTGCAGCATATCTTATGCACATCCTTGATCACCAGGTCCTTGATTGCAGTTGACACCAGCTGCTTGCAGGTCTTCACTTTGCCACCAGATAGAAAGAGAGCAAGATCCTCCTCCATAATCGCAGCTGTCTGTAGTCTTTGTTCGCGTACATCAACCGCCTGAAGACTGAACAA
>NC_025693.1:1576279-1577432 GCF_000633955.1 Camelina sativa
TAGCTTCACCCATGTTTCAACTTAACTCCATTGGCAAAGCTCTGACATGCAACGCCACTAACTGCATCTGAACAACTCTGTGTAATAGCAGCAGAAACAACAACTCTGCCCTCCTGAATCCTTCCAGCAGCTTCTTGATGGAAGTGATTCTCACAGTTTTCTGAGTGCTACAACTTACACTTGACAAACAGCTAGTTAATACACTCCTTCTCAGATCATGTCTCTAGACATCATAGAACTTTGCTGATTGAACTCTTTTGTTTGTGGATTGGACGACTTCGAAATATAACAGCTATTATCAGAGCGCTGACCTTGGACTCAAATATTGTCGCGCTCATCAACCACCTGACATCTTTCCTTGGTGAATATAACAACTAAACCTTCGTCACACAACTGACTGATGCTAATCAGATTGACTTTTAGACCATCGACAAGGTAGACAGATTCCATAGTGGGCTGGTCTCGGTGGAACCTCCAACTTCATCCCCAAAAGTGACCTTGTCAGCTGAGCCTTCTTCAAAGTCGTATAGCCTTCCGTGATTCACAGTCATGTACCCTGAACAACCATAGTTCTTCAATACAACAATCTGTTGACCATGAACAATGTGCAAAACATAACGGTTCATGTCACTCTTCTTGAAGTTTACTCGCATGTATCTTCGAACATTTTGTGACACTCCTTCAGATGCGTGAGTGGTATAGTACAATCCAGACACTCAAAGCAGACAGCTTTGTGGAGGCTCTGACTTGCATAGTAACAGCGACATGTTCTTTTGTTCAGATCTTCGACACTTCACAGTCTTACCCTAACTTCTAATATTGTCCTCTTCTTCCAACCTTGTGGAACTTCTACTGGACAATGACACAGTTTCCCTCTCAGGTTGTTCATAACAGTCATCTGTTTAGTCTTCTGCAAGTTGAACTGAGACACCCGTTTGACAGCCTCACCTCTATGGTTCCTTATGCCATATTTTGCAATTATAGTACCCTCGTGAGTAATCAGCCCTCTGTGCAGATCTTTTGCTCCTTTACTCATCTTCTTGTTATTCCTTAGCTGATCCTCAAGGCGTTGTCTCAACAAAGACGAAATGACTTTTCCTCAGACAACAATTTCTCAAGAGTGGAGACTCTACAAAGCAGCTCTTCTTTCTCA
>NC_025693.1:1577556-1577783 GCF_000633955.1 Camelina sativa
TCTTGTACCATCGCGAACAGATCCATAGGCAAGCAGCTGAAAATAGTAGATAATGCTTCAGCGTTCTGTTTTCCCTTTAACTTCTCCTCAGCCGTCCATAGCTTACAGGGTTTTACTACAGTTTCTCCTCTCATGTTCGTAAGTATTGGAAGTGACCATCCATCTTTAACAGCGAACCATGCTTCCATATCACGACTCTGAATCATCTGTCTGATTTGTGCTTTCCA
>NC_025693.1:1577843-1579408 GCF_000633955.1 Camelina sativa
CTCCCATCTATTGGGCTATACACACAAGCAATAGAGTATCAATAACCCATACACATCAATCAACAAATAACAAACAACGAACCAGGACTAGGCATCGACCGCTGCCAACATACGTCGACCGATGCCAAATGGGGAAGCATCGACCGATGCAAGTTACACTTGCATCGACCGATACCCAATCTGCATTGACCGACGCATGCTCGACGCAACACGAAGACCCTAAAGTTTTACGCGCTGTCCTTGCACTTGCATCGACTGACGCAAGCTATGCATCGATCAACGCAACGACGAGCACCGTGATTTCCCCGAAGCTTCTCGCTGGATTTTGTTCCTACAACCACAAAAACTCAATCCCAAGCCACAAGAAAGCTTCCTAACGTCCATAGCAACGATCTAACAAGTCTAACAACACAAAACAAGCAGGTTAAAGATTCCTCTAGCTTAGATAAGCCATGGTCATGCACTTACCTTTGCCAAGACGAAATCCAACCAAAACAAAGAAAGGAAACGCTTCTAGGAAGCTCCTACAACAATCCCAGCTACAGATCTCCATAGGAACAGCCTCAATTCTCCAGAAATCCTCAAGAACACTCACAAAACTCTCTCTCTTTCTTTTTCTCGAAAACGGCCAAAACTCGTCGAATGAGACCAAAGCTCGACTTAAGGGTTTCCTTTTCCCTTTGCCCAAAATGCTGCGTTTGACTTAAGTCAAAACGCAGAAACTTGAACCTGCATCGACCGATGCACCAACTGCATCGACCGATGCAATCCCCAAACCGGGATTTCGGTTCACGGATGTTACAATTCTCCCCCACCAATCTAGATTCGTCCTCGAATCTCGAACAACCATCAGCCAAGGACTCCCGTGCAACTGTCTCCACGGCCCGCACTCCTCCAACCGATCTACAGAAGGTCACCTCTAGGCGATAGACTCACGCTCCAGGCGTCATTTGCTCTCGACTTTTGGACTTTCCTTTTTTTCTCATAGGCCTAAACCTTGAGTTTCATTGGCTCTTCATCAGACCTAAGTCTGCATGCCAATGTTGGCTCCTCATCGAGCCTAAGCTCGCATGCCATAATATATATATAAGGAGAAATCCAAACTCGTCTCTCGGGTCGTCACCCTACAGCACGCCTCCGGACCGTCGTCTGAAGTCGATATACCAACCATACTCCAAACTCACAAAGTCTCCGAATATGGCAGTACTAGGAGAACCAAAGTACTCCCGTGGCTCACGTAAAACATCTCAATGTCCTACCAACCACATATCCCCTCACTAGAATACCTCATGACCACACAAGGATCATATACATGCCACAAGGGCCACCACTAAGGCCAAACAAAATGTCCTAAAGAGGACCGCCACCAAGGCCAAACAAAATGTCCTTAAGAGGACCGCCACCAAGGCCAAACAAATGTCCTAAAGAGGACCACCACCAAGGCCAAACAAATGTCCTAAAGAGGATCGTCACAAAGACTCTCTGGCTAAACAGCCCGTCACAAAGACCATCTGTCCCGAAGGACCGTCACAAAGACCATCTGTCCCGAAGGACCGTCACAAAGA
>NC_025693.1:1580434-1581696 GCF_000633955.1 Camelina sativa
AAGGCCAAACAAAACGGCTAAACAGCCCGCCACTAAGGCCACACACGGCTAAACAACCTGCCACAAAGGCCACACAATGTCTAAAAAGACTGCCACACACGGCACACTGACTCAAAAGTCCGCCACTAAGGCCACACAAAAGCCCCTCCAAGGCTCTCTACCGCTAAAATGGACAAATTCTACCTCCCATAAAACTTTCCATATTTAGCACTTTCCATTTTTGGAAACTTTCCACTCTAGGAAACTTCTAATTCAGGAAACTTTCCTCCATAACCCCGCCTCACGGAAGCTTTGTACCCCGAACACCACCTCATCTTGTTACTGAGTCGCACAACCAACCATCCCAAGCGACCGAGTAACAAGAGAGATGGGCTAGAATACTCCATTCCCGCTCCAGCCACGGATTACAAATGGAACCATGCTAAACAAGCTCAAGTCGCGGCTTGTTTCTCATACCACTTCTTGAACCTTGCCTTAATCCTTGCCTCAGGTTCCCAAGTCTGCTCCTCCACACCATCACAGTTCCAAAGGACTCTCATCTAAGGAATCTTCTTCTTCCGAAGTTCCTTGATCCTCCTCTCGAGAACTCTCACTGGTCTCGCCTCCAAAGTCATGTTAGGCTGAAGATCTTTAGGAATCTTAGCCAACAACTGATCATCCTCTTGGAGATACTTCCACAACATAGACACATGGAAGACCTTGTGGAAAGCACGCATAACCTCAGGTAACTCCAGTCTATATGCCATTGGTCCAACTCACTCAATCACTCTGAACGGACCCATATACCTCGGACTCAACTTAGTCTCAGTCAATGACCTGTTCGGACCCCGCAACATGGCCATCTTGAGGTACACTCTGTCTCCTACCTGAAACTCGAGATCTCTCCTCCTCCTATCAGCATAACTCCTCTGCCTATCCTGAGCCTCTTTCATGTTCAGCTTGAGAACCCGAATCTTCTATGAGGTCTCCTGAACGAAATCTGCCCCGTACATACTCCTCTCCCCCACCTGAGTCCAGCATAACGGTGTACGACACGGCCTCCCATACAAAGCCTCATAAGGAGCCATACCAATACTCGCCTGATAGCTGTTGTTGTAAGCAAACTCTACCAGGTTCAGGTAATCTGCCCAATGGCCACCCCAATCCAAGACACACATCCTCAGCAAATCCTCCAGCGTCTGGATCGTCCTCTCTAGCTGTCCATCTGTCTGAGGATGATAAGCTGTACTCATATGCACCTTAGTGCCCATCTCTGCCTGAAA
>NC_025693.1:1582629-1583939 GCF_000633955.1 Camelina sativa
CTATCTTTAAGACCACGTCAACAGCCTTCCTTGACGCATTATCACATCCACTCACGTCTTTCCACGTCAGCTCACACATCCATGTCAGCAACTCGGGCGTCTGTGATCTGATGCAGCTTCCTGATTGGCACAACGCTCTGTTCGGCACAACGACTTGTTCCTCACAGCGAGTTGTTCCAGAATCTGCATTTACAATATTTATACTAATAAAGAAACAAATCGCACCATAATAATTGATGAATGTATGCACCCTTGTCAAATGAATTTACCATTCGTTAATCAAACTACGATTAAGATCATAATATTGGCCAAAATCCGAATTATTTTATGAAATGATCTGTCCACCGGAAACGACTTAAAATGGATCGGCCCATCATAAGTCGGCCGAAGTAGTTTGATACTCATGTTGTAAATTAATTATTATTAAGCCCTTTATCAAAAAAAAATATGTAAATAATTATTATTCAAAACTGCATATAAAAAAGCTGCCACGGATTACTCTTACTTTTCAACCTGACATTTTTTTTTTCTTGTCAAACTAATAATTTTCATTGAAATGTGAAACGACCTATTTTTTTTTCTTTTAATAAATAATAATAAATTAATAATAATAATAACTATCGCTAGTGGTCTCATACCCACTAGCCACCTAACCACAAACACATTCAACANACTCAGAAGATCTGCTCTGTCAACTGCTTCTAAACCCAACGGTTCCACTGAAACAGCACACAAGCTCAAAGCACTAATCTCTCCTACCAGAGACTCCATCTCCTGCTCCTGAGCCGAAGCTACCCTCTTCTGACTGAGAGCGTCTGCAACCGTGTTAGCCTTACCAGGGTGATAGGTTATCTCCAAATCATAGTCTACCACAAGTTCCATCCACCGCCTCTGCCTCAAATTCAACTCAGGCTGAGTNAACCCGGTTCAAACCCCGATAGTCAATGCACAAACAGAAACTCCCATCCTTCTTCTTGACAAACAACACCGGCACTCCCCATGGTGATACACTAGGACGGATGAATCCCTTACTCAACAAATCCTCTAGCTGCTTCTTCAGCTCTGCCATCTCNTCGCAATTGCCACGAAGCATAGGCAATCACCTTCCCATGCTGCATCAGAACACAGCCCAAACCANATGGTAAAAGGATCCGACCGAGATGGTGGTAGTCCCTGCAAAGACGGAAACACATCCTCAAACTCCTCCACTACCGGAATACCCCTAACCGTAGACTTCCCCACTAACTCTGGCATAGATATAGTAACCAGATAAGCCTCACGGCCCTTCTCGATCATCTTCCCAGCCTGAA
>NC_025693.1:1585147-1586185 GCF_000633955.1 Camelina sativa
GAATACCTCATGACCACACAAGGATCATATACATGCCACAAGGGCCACCACTAAGGCCAAACAAAATGTCCTAAAGAGGACCGCCACCAAGGCCAAACAAAATGTCCTTAAGAGGACCGCCACCAAGGCCAAACAAATGTCCTAAAGAGGACCACCACCAAGGCCAAACAAATGTCCTAAAGAGGATCGTCACAAAGACTCTCTGGCTAAACAGCCCGTCACAAAGACCATCTGTCCCGAAGGACCGTCACAAAGACCATCTGTCCCGAAGGACCGTCACAAAGATACTCTGGCTAAACAGCCCGCCACAAAGGCCAAACAATTGGCTAAGCAGCCCACCACAAAGGCCAAACAAAACGGCTAAACAGCCCGCCACTAAGGCCACACACGGCTAAACAACCTGCCACAAAGGCCACACAATGTCTAAAAAGACTGCCACACACGGCACACTGACTCAAAAGTCCGCCACTAAGGCCACACAAAAGCCCCTCCAAGGCTCTCTACCGCTAAAATGGACAAATTCTACCTCCCATAAAACTTTCCATATTTAGCACTTTCCATTTTTGGAAACTTTCCACTCTANGCCACTCAAATAGTAGACCCCTATGTCCACCCAAAACTCCTTAGGACATCTCAGAGTATGGNCTAGGAAACTTCTAATTCAGGAAACTTTCCTCCATAACCCCGCCTCACGGAAGCTTTGTACCCCGAACACCACCTCATCTTGTTACTGAGTCGCACAACCAACCATCCCAAGCGACCGAGTAACAAGAGAGATGGGCTAGAATACTCCATTCCCGCTCCAGCCACGGATTACAAATGGAACCATGCTAAACAAGCTCAAGTCGCGGCTTGTTTCTCATACCACTTCTTGAACCTTGCCTTAATCCTTGCCTCAGGTTCCCAAGTCTGCTCCTCCACACCATCACAGTTCCAAAGGACTCTCATCTAAGGAATCTTCTTCTTCCGAAGTTCCTTGATCCTCCTCTCGAGAACTCTCACTGGTCTCGCCTCCAAAGTCATGTTAGGCTGAAGATC
>NC_025693.1:1590392-1615888 GCF_000633955.1 Camelina sativa
TGCTGCTGTCTCCACCAGCTCTGCACGCGTAGCATAAGACCTCCCTCTACAATGAACTCTCAAGTCATCTCGTAGAGCCCTCAAAAACCTCCTGATCTGAGCCTCCTCAGACTCCATACCCCGACCCCCATAACATAGAAGTCGACTGAACTCCAAGTCCAGCTCCCGCACTGACCGTGTCCCCTGAGATAACTGAAGGAACTGCACCTCCAACCGGTCCAATGCCTCTCTAGGAAAATACTTGCGGTTGAACTCCATGACGAAGTCAGCCCAAGTCATCTCCCGCTGCACTCTCCTAGCAGCCACTGATCTCCACCACAACTCAGCATCGCCACTCAAATAGTAGACCCCTATGTCCACCCAAAACTCCTTAGGACATCTCAGAGTATGGAAGTTACGTTCCACACTCGTCCTCCACGCATCTGCAACAGTAGGATCTGTACTACCTGAAAACCTCTCAGTGAACAGACCCTTCATCTCCCTGAGCATAGACAGATAACGTCCATGAACTCCTGCATCCGCAGCCACTGGCTGCCGCTCCTCCGCCACTACTGGTGGCACTACTTGAGCCTGAGCCGGTACCACAGGTGGTAACCGCTCCAACAACTGTGCTAGCATAGCCGCAAAGTCAACACCAGGGACTCCNAATCCTTGCCTCAGGTTCCCAAGTCTGCTCCTCCACACCATCACAGTTCCAAAGGACTCTCATCTAAGGAATCTTCTTCTTCCGAAGTTCCTTGATCCTCCTCTCGAGAACTCTCACTGGTCTCGCCTCCAAAGTCATGTTAGGCTGAAGATCCTCAGGAATCTTAGCCAACACCTCCTCTCCCTCACGGAGACACTTCCGCAACATAGACACATGGAAAACCTTATGGAATGCACGCATCACCTCAGGTAACTCCAATCTATATGCCACTGGTCCAACCCGCTCAATCACTCTGAATGGACCCATATACCTCGGACTCAACTTAGTCTCTGACAATGACCTGTTCGGACCCCGCAACATGGCCATCTTGAGGTACACTCTGTCTCCCACCTGAAACTCAAGATCTCTCCTCCTCCTATCTGCATAACTCCTCTGCCTATCCTGAGCCTCCTTCATGTTCAGCTTGAGAACCCGAATCTTCTCTGAGGTCTCCTGAACAAAACTAGCACCAAACATGCTCCTCTCCCCCACCTGAGTCCAGCATAATGGTGTACGACATGGCCTCCCATACAAAGCCTCATAAGGAGCCATCTTAATACTCGCCTGATAACTGTTGTTGTAAGCAAACTCTACCAGGTTCAGGTGATCTGCCCAATGGCCACCCCAATCCAACACACACATCCTCAGCAAATCCTCCAGCGTCTGGATCGTCCTCTCAGACTGTCCATCTGTCTGGGGATGATAAGCTGTACTCATATGCACCTTAGTGCCCATCTCTGCCTGAAATGCCTTCCAGAACACCGAAGTGAACTTAGAATGCCTATCAGACACAATGCTCGCTGGCACCCCATGCAACCTGACTATCTCCCTCACATACTTCTTAGCCAAGACCGCTGCTCCATCAGTCTTCTTAATGGCCAGAAAATGTGCTGACTTAGTCAACCGGTCCACAATGACCCAAATAGCATCAAAGGTCCGTGACACTGGCAAACCCACCACAAAATCCATGGTGATCATATCCCACTTCCACTCAGGAATGGGTAAACTCTTCAGTAACCCGCCAGGAACCTGATGCTCAGCCTTCACTAGCTGACACACATCACACCTCGAAACCCAACTAGCCACATCCTTCTTCATCCCGACCCAATGATAGTACCTCTTGAGGTCACGGTACATCTTAGTCGCTCCTGGATGAATGGATAACTTGCTCGCATGAGCCTCTCTCAGAATCTCCTGTCTCAACTCCTCATCCTTGGGCACACACACACGACCGTGCACCAAGATAGTACCATTATCTGAGACCTGATACTCTGAATCCACATCCTTAGAGGCATTCACCAGCCCCAAATCCTTCTCCTGAGCCAACCGCACTCTACTCAGAAGATCTGCTCTATCTACTGCTTCCAAACCCAACGGTTCCTGTGAAACAGCACATAAGCTCAAAGCACTGATCTCCCCTACCAGAGACTCCATCTCCTGCTCCTGAGCCGAAGCTACCCTCTTCCGACTCAGAGCATCTGCAACCGTGTTAGCCTTTCCAGGATGATAGGCTATCTCCAAATCATAATCTGCCACAAGCTCCATCCACCGCCTCTGTCTCAAATTCAGCTCAGGCTGAGTGAATATATACTTCAGGCTCTTATGATCTGTAAACACCTGTACCTTTGCACCATAAAGATAAGATCTCCAAATCTTCAGGGCAAAAACTACAGCACCCATCTCCAAATCATGAGTAGGATAGTTGCCTTCATGCACCCGCAACTGCCGCGAAGCATAGGCAATCACCTTCCCATGCTGCATCAGAACACAACCCAACCCAACTCTAGATGCATCTGTATAAACCACATAGGGTTCTCCCTGCTCAGGCAAAGCCAACACTGGCGCAGTAGTCAACATCTCCTTCAGGCTTGCAAAGCCTTCCTCACACTCTTCTGACCAGACAAAAGGAACATCCTTCCCTGTCAACTTAGTCATAGGACGTGCTCTGCTTGCAAACCCCTGCACAAATCTCCTGTAATAACCTGCCAACCCAAGAAAACTTCTGATCTCTGTGGCATTCTGCGGTCTAGGCCAATCTCTGATAGCCTGAATCTTCTCTGGATCTACAGAAACCCCCTCTGCAGAAACAATGTGACCCAGAAAGCCCATCTCACGCTGCCAGAAACTACACTTGCTCAACTTGGCAAACAACTTCTGCTCCCGCAGCTTCTCCATAACCGCCCTCAAATGCACTGCATGCTCTTCAGGACTCTTAGAATAAACCAGGATATCGTCGATGAAAATGATGACAGATACATCCAGAAACTCCTGAAACACACTGTTCATCAATCTCATAAACGCTGCTGGCGCGTTAGTCAATCCAAAAGGCATCACCACAAACTCATAGTGCCCATATCTCGTCCTGAAAGCAGTCTTCCTCACATCTGCCTCATCTATCGGTATCTGATGATAACCCGACGCCAGATCTACCTTGGAGAACCAAGTAGCACCCCTCAACTGATCCAACAACTCATCGATCCTAGGAAGAGGATACTTGTTCTTCACAGTGACCCGGTTCAAACCCCGATAATCAATACACAACCTGAAACTCCCATCCTTCTTCTTCACAAACAACACCGGCGCTCCCCACGGTGATACACTAGGACGGATGAATCCCTTACTCAACAAATCTTCTAGCTGCTTCTTCAGCTCTGCCATCTCTGCTAGAGCCATTCTGTAAGGAGCCTTGGATAACGGTGTCGTCCCCGGTTCCAGTTCAATGGTAAAAGGATCCGACCGAGATGGTGGTAATCCCTGCAAAGACTGAAACACATCCTCAAACTCTTCCACTACTGGAATACCGCTAACCGTAGACTTCCCCACTGACTCTGGCATAGATATAGTAACCAGATAAGCCTCACGGCCCTTCTCGATCATCTTCCCAGCCTGAATGGCTGAGATCACGAGACTCCCCGAAGTCGGTCTAATACCCTGAAAAACCAACTTCCCTCCTGAACGCTCAAACTCCACTCTACCCCGATGGCAATCCAAATGCACCCTATGCCGATGCAACCAATCCATCCCGAGAATAACATCATACAGCTCCACTGGACTGATAAGCAAATCTGCTGGCCACGACTCTCCTGCGATCTGAATATCAATTCCTCTAGCTCGTCCAATCACTCTCAGGAACTCGCCTCCCGCAACCCTGACAACTCCTGCACGCTCTCCAGGATCCCCGCTGATCCCCGCACACTCTGCACACTCTGGAGTAATGAAGCTATGCGAAGCTCCAGAATCAAACATAACATGGGACTTAAACCCGCCCACCAACAAGGTCCCTACACAAACCTCATGTGTTGAGAACCTAACACTTTATCACAGGAAACATATACAATCTGAACCTACTAAAATTCACAAAGTTTAAGTACCAGAAAATATACCTGTGATCGCCCCGGCACTGGTTCCACCAGTCTCAGCTGTCGTGTAAACCCGAGGCCCCTGCTCAATCCGTGCCACCTGCTGACCACCAGGCTGCACCTGCTGCAACGCTGCCACGGCTGCCGGCTGCAACTTGGGACAAAAAGGCCTGATGTGCCCTGTCTCCCTACAGTGATAACATACCCGAGGTCCTGTCGACGGAACACTCCTCTTGGGACAACTAGCAACCCTGTGATCTCTGCTCCCACAACCGAAGCAACCTGCACCACTCGGCTTCTGCGTAGCCTCCCACTTCCTCTTGGTTCCCTGAGCATGCCTACCGCCCCTGCTAGAACCACCCTGCTGCTGAGCCTTACTAGGCTGAACTGCTGGAGTAACCGACACTGACTGTGCCCGGATATCCTCCTCAATCTCTGCTGCAGTCTCAACCAGCTCTGCACGCGTAGCATAGTACCTCCCTCTACAATGAACTCTCAAATCATCCCGTAGAGCTCTCATGAACCTCCTGACCTGAGCCTCCTCAGACTCCATGGCCCGACCCCCATAACATAGAAGTCGACTGAACTCCAAGTCCAGCTCCCGCACTGACCGCGTCCCCTGAGATATCTGAAGGAACTGCACCTCCAACCGGTCCAATGCCTCCCTAGGAAAATACTTGCGGTTGAACTCCAAGACGAAGTCAGCCCAAGTCATCTCCCTCTGCACCCTCCTAGCAACCACGGATCTCCACCACAACTCAGCATCACCACCCAAAAAGTAGACCCCTATGTCCACCCAAAACTCCACAGGACATCTCAGAGTATGGAAGTTACGTTCCACACTCGTCCTCCAAGCATCCGCAGCTGTAGGATCTGTACCACCCAAAAACCTCTCAGTGAACAGACCCTTCATCTCCTTGAGCATAGCCAAATAACGTCCATGCTCTCCCACATCCGCAACCACTGGCTGCCGCTCCTCCGCCACCACTGGTGGCACTACCTGAGCCTGAGCCGGTACCACAGGTGGTAACCGCTCCAACACCTGTGCTAGCAAAGCCGCAATGTCAACACCAGGGACTCCACCCGCTGGGGCTCCCACACCCAGGACCCTAGCATCACCGGCCACTGGAGCATCAACACCGCCCCCTCCGGCCACACTCACTGAATCCCCCAGAACTCCCTGCGACTCGCCAACACCCTCAGCTGTCACACTCTGGTCCTCGGTCTCACTAACCACTGGGACTTTGACCCTACCACGTCCGCGTCCACGATCACGTCCGCGTCCACGACCTCGACCAGCCACAACATCACCTCTAACCATCTTCACTACCATGAACAGAAGGCTAAGCAACACAATTTCTATTATTACCCAGAAAATATAAACTCACCGTGGAATCACAAGTAGGCTCGAACAGGATGTTCTAGGACTCCATGCCACACACAATTGACTAACTCACATAATCAATCAAAGCATGCAATCCAAAACATCACAATAGAAACCTAGCAAACCCAAACCTGGAACCGTAAGGGCTCTGATACTAAAATGAAACGACCGACCTTTTTTTTCTTTTAATAAATAATAATAAATTAATAATAATAATAACTACAGCTAGTGGTCCCATACCCACTAGCCACCTAACCACAAACACATTCAACAGCGGAAATAACCAACCAATATTCAATAAATATAATAACCATAACATCAACAATATCCAGTATTAATTCCAATCTTAGCTAATGAACCAAAACAACATAAACCAAAGAACCAGCAATCCTAAGCAACATTCTAGGACTCAACTCTAGCAACCTAACAGAAGCTAGACAACCAAGCGAACCACTAGAACATCCTCCTCTTCATTGCCTTGATTCCACGATCACACTTTGCCTTTACCTGCACCACAAACACATATTGCAATGCATGAGTATTTTATAAACACTCAGTAAGGCAATCCTCCCATCTACTGGGCTATACACACAAGCAATATAGTATCAATAACCCACACACAGCAATCAACAAATAACAAACAACGAACCAGGACTAGGCATCGACCGATGCCAACATACGTCGACCGATACCAAATGGGGAAGCATCGACCGATGCAAGTTACACTTGCATCGACCAATACCCAATCTGCATCGACCAACGCATGCTCGATGCAACACGAAAACCCTAAAGTTTTACACGCCGTCCTCGCACTTGCATCGACCGATGCAAGCTATGCATCGATCGACGCAACGTCGAGCACCGTGACTTCCCCGAAGCTTCTCGCCAGATTTCGTTCCTACAACCACAAAAACTCAATCCCAAGCCACAAGAAAGCTTCCTAACGTCCATAGCAACGATCTAACAAGTCTAACAACACAAAACAAGAAGGTTAAAGATTCCTCTAGCTTAGATAAGCCATGGTCATGCACTTACCTTTGCCAAGACGAAATCCAACCAAAACAAAGAAAGGAAACGCTTCTAGGAAGCTCCTACAACAATCCCAGCTACAGATCTCCACAGGAACAGCCTCAATTCTCTATAAATCCTCAAGAACACTCACAAAACTCTCTCTCTCTTTCTTTTTCTCGAAAACGGCCAAAACTCGTCGAATGAGACCAAAGCTCGACTTAAGGGTTTCTTTTTCCCTTTGCCCAAAACGCAGCATTTGACTTAAGTCAAAACGCAGAAACTTGAACCTGCATCGACCGATGCACCAACTGCATCGACCGATGCAATCCCCAAACCAGGATTTCGGTTCACGGATGTTACAAAATTAAGTCTCAAACTCACTCAGCAGAAGAGGAAATACAGCCCAAATAGAAGGGAAATACAAGGAAACAAGGTAAGAAGTGATTACAAAAACTCCAAAAGAAAAGAAACCAGGGATAAATGCAAGATACAATTTTACAAAGGAAGGTACGCGAGATTGAAACATAACAATCACAGCGACTCCATGAGAGACTGCATCCAGTGCAACCCAAAGGGTTACAAGCTCCACAACTAAAGCAGAGGAATCTAACAACCGGGAGGAAGATCCTTGCAAAACCGGTGAAGCTTGATCATCCAAACCACTCACTAGAGGGACATTTGGGAAGAGAAGGAGGCTGTTGGTGCCAAGATGAGGAAGCATAGCTCTAAGCAGAGACTGATCTTCCCAAGTTACATCGACATAAACAAAGATGCCAATGCTAAAGGTCGGGACAAAGCCCTTAGTAACAAACAATATTAGAACAATTCTAATAGAGGCCTCAATACAAGGTAGAATGGAGTCACCATTGAGATGATCCAAGAGAGTCAAAATGCAGTCCAAAAGCAAACCAAACTCAATGACTACTTTCCAACAAGGGTCACAGGGCTCACCTTCCCATTCAACAATACTAGTTAAGTCTTTCTCTATCTTAGATTTAGAAAGCCAACTAAATTTAGTAAATGGAAGGCATAGGAGCAAGAAGTCAGAAGCAAACCTTGATGAGACGAGCTCACTTCGGAACTGACAACATAAACTGCATACGGCGGTAAGCCATCGTAAGGCAACACCAAGAGAGCCTCTGGCCGTTGAGACAAAGGATGGGAGATGAGGATACAACACAAGCACTTCCAAAGAATTCAGAACAACAATCTGAGGAAGTAGCGGTGAAGAGAGGAGAAGCGGCGGTGACGAGAGAAAGAGCGACAGTGACGAGAGGAAGAACAACGGTGTGGAGAGGAAGAGCGACGGTGTGGAGAGTCGCTAGAGCAAACAGGGGAAAGCTTTAGACGAAAAGGAGGCTAGCGACGATGGTTGAGAGAGAGATTTGTCGGAGAGCAAGCAAAGGTGAGAAGGGGAGTCTGGTGGGTCCGGTGGTTCTGGTGAGGTTGGGGAAGACGGAGGCTCCGGTGGTGGGGCTGCAGGAGGCCTCAGACTGAGGGAAGGAACCGAACACATCGGAAGAGTAAGAGAAGATGTCGAAATCAACAAAGGGGAGAAAGTCATCTCAGGGAGAAGCTCGCCGGAACAGAAACGTCACCGGATGAAGGAATCCTGAGAGATCTCACCTAATAACCAACCACTGTTCAGTCTACTGGTCGCCGGAGGAGCAACGCCGGTGAGAAAAACTCATTTCGTCAAAGGCTTGCGGCTCTTTGGGAGATGTGCCTGGGAGAGTATTTTTAGGGCGAACTCCCTTGCGCATATTGCCAATTTCAACCTGACATTAACTTTCACCATTTTCTCTTTTCCCTCACTATCTGAATTGTTCACAACATCTCCATTATCAACACCCTTCTTTTTCCATCTCTATATGTGTCGTTAGACCCTTCAGCTTGAGCAAGAACACATACAGCTCCAATTTCTGAACTAAACTTTTCTACGTCTATTGGTTTATTACACAAATTTGGGAAATTGATGATTGATCAGAAATCCCTCCATTACCAGCATAAATAGATGTTGCATCGACCATATCACTAGAATACTACAACAGTTGTTCTTCGATAAAGCCATCTTTCAAGAGAACTTTCAACACTTTGTAGGTATCTTTACCATTTCATATGTTATTTTTCTTAACATTTACCAGAAAGAGATAACTCTTAAACAATGTATTTAATACAAAATTAAATAAGTATAACTTAATCCAATTAAGATGGTAATTATAGAGAATGGTTGTAACACTCCGACCGCTATCTCTTTTAGTGGGCTCATGTCTAATCCTGGTCCATGAGACCACTTGTAACATCCGCGAACCGGATTTTGTGATTTTGAAAGGAGTGTCGATCGACACCCTAGTGGCATCGATCGACACCACTAATTTCTGGGTTCGGCCGGTTTGATTAATTGCCGAATTGGTTCGGTTTGGTTCAATTAAATCCTTAAATCGTGTTATAAGTGTCTAAGGACGAATTTGAGGGTTTTGGGAGTTCTATTTGGTCGCCGCTAGTGAAAGAAAGAGAGAAAAGAGAGAGAAACGTTTTTGTGACTTTCTGGGCTTGTTCTTGGAGTTTTTGGAGAGATCTGAGGCTATAGGAGGGTTAGTTGTTGCTGGAAACGAAGGGGGAGCTTCTGGAGGTGTTGTCTTCCACGTTTCTCATTTCAATCTTCCTGTTCTTGAGGTGAGTGCTTGACCATGGTTGATCTAAGCATGAGATCTCTCTTGTTTGTGTGTTTTCTTTGCTGTTTGTGTTGTTTTGTTGCTTGGGTTCGTTGCTTTTGTGATTCCCAGTGATTTCTGAGGTAATTGGGTGAATTTGGAACGGATTTGGGATGGTTTGGAATCGGGTTTGGTCGTTCGTGTTCGCGCAGTTCGCGTCTGCAGATATGGCATCGATCGACACCATTCGAGCATCGGTCGACACTAGTCTCCACCGAGACTTGTTTTCCTGGTTTGATGTATTGCTTGTGTTTTGTTTGCTTGCATAACTTGAGGGTCTCATATGCTTGTGTGTATAACCTAGTAGATGGGAGGACGGCCTCACTAAGTATTTATGATAATACTTACGCATCTCAATTGTTGTTTGTGGTGTGCAGGTATGTGACGTGGAATCATGGCGATGAGGAGGAGGATGAACTAGGGTCTCGTTTGTGTGTTGTTGGTCTTTGTTATATTGTTTAGGATGGAACCTTGGATAGAGATATGTTAGGTTGCTGGATAGAATGGATAGAAATGTTATTGTATTGGTTTTGTATTATTGATATGTTTCCGCTGTGCATGTAATTGGATGTTGGTTTATTTAATTAAGTAGTATGGGATACTTAATTATATATTGTATTTAATTATTAAAAAGAAAAAAAAAGGGTCGGGTTGTTTCACCACTTTTTTTAGTGAGTTCCACGTTCACTCCCGGTCTGTGGGTCCATCTATGCATATTTGACAGTCAGTTTGCTATGTCCGGAAAGTTTTAAAGACTTGTTTGTTGTCCCTCCAAATCACTATATAATTTTTCTCTATGTTTTGTCCCCACAAGGTACAAATATGAATTAGTAAGAAACACTCATGTTTCATCACTAAGCTCAAAATAAAGCTTAAGGTTGGCTTCCAAATTCTTCAACTCACCGGTCACCAATGGCCACATATCTAATTGTGATCGTTGATGTATAATTGGGATTAGTTGTAGTGCATTTATAGGCTGATCATTTAGGTCGACTAAACAAACCTGTGAACGCAAAAAGATATTCAATTATGCAACTAATTTAGGAGAAAGTAAGTGTAATTTCTTTATTTTTTGAAATATTCTTGGGATAGATATATTTTGACATTTAATATTGTATATATTATTTGATTTTGAAAATATATTGTAGGAGGGAAATAGTTGGATATCAATGCATTGAGTTCAAAAATCTCGGATGTCATCTTCATGGAAGGTAAATGATATTCGCTTTTTAACAAGCAGTTTATTTAAGAATTATTTGCTGATGGCATTTTAATTTGTTTCGTATATTTGATTCTGAATATATATTGTAGGGAAAATCAATGCGTTGAGAATTTGAGATCGAAAATCTCCGCCACAGATCGAAAATCAATATGTCGGGAGTGGTTCCGATTGTTTGGGAAATTTTATTAGGGGTGGACAATGAAAATCTTGTTTTCAAAAATTGAAAACTTAATAATACCTTCAAATTTGTAGGTTTTTTCCCAAATGTAATTGAAAAATGTATACATTAAAACCTTTATAAATTAATACTCTATAAATTAATGAACATTATAAATTAATAAATTTTACTGGTCCACAAGTTGGACCAGTGTAAAAAATAACAAAATTCGATAAGATAATAAGATAATAATTTTTTTGATTTCTCCATGTAAAATATGGTCTCAATAATATCATAAATTAATAATCATGTAAATTTATATATATATGTGCTTATATAATAATGTATGCTTCTCCTAAAACTCATACCTATAAGATAATTGTTATGCTGTATTTTCAAACTATAATGATATAAAATATTCTCCAACATGTCATAATAGTAACTAAATTTTGTTACAGTTTTCAATTTATAGATATGCATCATGAGGTAGATTATTAAATACAACAACGAAGTTATTATTTGTAAATTTTAATTTACGTATGTCATGTCTATAAAATTTTATATAATATTTGTAATTTATGTCAATAATGTTTTCTAAATATAAAAATTCTATTTCAATACTATAAAATTTAAACATCTGAAAGTATAATCTTATTTTGCAAAAAAAAAATCTTAATTCATAATTTTATAAATTCAAACAATTAAAATTGTATCCATAAATTAATAATTATTAATTTACACTATAAAATAATAATTATTAATTTATAGATAATTTAATTTCACTATAAATTACTAATATATTTTGGTCCCAACATTATTAATTTATAGATGTTTTACTGTAAATAATATATATATTGCATATTTTAAGTCAATTTTAAGTCAATTTTAAATAATATATATATTGCCTATTTTGGATATATATTGGATATACAACTTTAAGTCATACATATCTACATTGCCTATTTTATCACAATATTTAATTCTAGTCAACAAAATTAAATATATTATCTTTTTTTTTGAAGGTAATATGATTCTAGTCAACAAAAATAATGATATTGCCTTTTTTATTTTTGTCACAACAATATAAATAGGTAAGCTAAAGTAAACATTTTGATTCATTCATAAATCAAAATATGAATATGATTGTAAAGCTCTCTGCAATAGCAGTGGTGGTTACTCTACTTCTTTTTGTGTCTGACATTGCTCATGCTAGGACCGACCCTAGTTATTCTACACCAAATCTAAAATACCAAACCCACACAAAACCAATCCACCGACTACTAGCTTCCCTAGCAGAGCCAATTTCTCATCTACATAACATGGTTGCGAAGCTATCCGTGAACCAAATTCTCTGGCCTCCAGGTCAAACTCCTTGTTTTCCATGGAACAAGCATTGCCCCCTAGTCGTATCTTCAACCCGATCCTCATCTCCATAAACTCATATGTCTTTTTCTTATTTTAAAATGCTTAAAATAATGTAAATGTTTCAGTAAAATAAATGAAATTCATGACAACATTTTACTCATTTATTTCATAAGTTATCATTTTCAGATACTCCTATAAGTTTGTTCACAAAATGCGTTATTTAATATTACCATCTAGATCAATACCCATGCTATTATACGGGTTTAACTTTATTTTATACAAAAATTGTGTACATTTTTTATATGTGAAAATAACCCAATATATCATGAATGAGTAAAAATAATTATTTTTCTTATTTGGTTATTTGAATAATAACTACATTAATTGTGATTCTTATTAGACATCAATACCTTTAACGAAAATAAATCCCCTATATAATAAAACGGAAGTACACAACTTTTTTTTGTAGACAATATAATATGGATTATAAAATTAATTATTTGATATTTGATAGGTTATATGTTAAATGGATTGTAACTATTAATTTCTCTATTTAAAATCCTCTTAAAAAAGATATATCATCAAATCTCCAAAGAATATTTAATTAACCATATAGGTAACAAAATCTCAAAACTTAATCACCTTTCCGCAGATTAAGTGTGATTTCCGATTATGCTTCTTTTTACAGAGTAACAAAATTCAAGCAGGGATGAAAAAGGAGGATGTTATGAAATTTAAGAAAGTTCTCACAAAAGGAAATTGGAAAATCATTGAGAAATTTTAAATCACCAAGGTGCTAGAGTACGTGTTGATTTTAATCACTAGATTTTAACCGTGTAGAACTACGGGTACGGTTACAGACAACCACATATTGTCCAAAAAACATTTTTAAACAATCATATAAATTATATTTTGGGCAATTCTCAAAAATAGCACAAATTTAAGTTTTTCTTCTAAACCTAGCACACACTTTTATATTTTCCAAATTTAGCACACTTATTAAATAATTTTTTTATTATAAATCTAATTATACATGACTTTGTTACGAAGGTTAAGCTTTTGGCCGACGAGTGTGGAGGTGAAATTCGAAAGTTGTGGCGCGTTGGAATCACGTTTTTAAGGAGGAGCCGAATCCGTCGTATTGCGTGAAGAGGATCGAAGGTTCAATTCAGATCGAAAGTTGCAGCTCCTTCGTATGATGAGGTCATGGTACGCTGTCGGATCGGTGGCTAGGGAATCAGAGGGATATGATTGTGAGGAATCTGGAATTGAGAAGGATCATTGGCTGGATTTTGATTAGGGTTTCAATTCTTCTCTGAATTGTGAATGTTACTAGTGTTCGTCTCCGTATCTTTATTGTGGATTTGTTGATGGAAAATCGAGATCATAATAGGGCTACGGTAGCGGTGGTGGTTGTAACAACCCGTCCCGTGGACCCCACTAGCCCCCCGCTAGCTGCCCCAACGAACCGTTTGTGGACCCTGCTAGCCCCCCCCCCGCTAGCCGTCCAAACGGACTCAAAGCTGGCCCTGCAGGGCATCAATCCTAACCCATCACTGTGGATATCCCAATCCACAGATCAATTGGTGACAGCTTGTTCTGTGGGAAGGTTGTTAAAGAGTGGGGACCAGGGTTCGAGGAACGCCTGGAGCACCAATAACCTACTGGTGGATGTGGATTTCCACTGTGATGGGTTATGATCGATGCCCTGCAGGACCAGCTTGGAGTCCATTGGGATGGCTAGCGGGGGGCTAGCAGGGTCCATTGGGACGGCTAGCGGGGGGCTAGCAGGGTCCACGGACGGTCCATTGGGGCAGCTAGCGGGGGGCTAGTGGGATCCGCGGGATGGGTTGTCACAGTGGTGGTGGTGCAGAGACGACAGAGGAGGTCATGAACCATGTCACATGGTGGAAGTATAATGATATAGGGAAGAGGTAGAAGAAGACATAACCAAAGACAATGGTGGGAATATAATGATGTTTAGAGTAATGAATCTGTGATTGTATTTAGAGATTTAGGTTTGGGTGTGTATCATTTTTTGTCTTCATTATCCAATGATGATTTCATGCATTTGTGCTCACTACAAGAAAACATACATTTTGAGACTATAGTTTGTGACTTCTTTTTTGGTCACAAATAATTGTAATGTTTTTAGGACGAATTTATGACTAATATACGACTACACAAACAACAGTGGCAAAACAGTCACAGAATTACGACGAACAGTTGTAGTCTGCAAATGGTCTCATATTTGTGACTACTATAAGACTATTAACTGACTATATCATTGTAGTCCTAAAATAGTCGCAATTTGTGACGAATTAGAGACACTTGTTTTAGTCTGGAGTTTTAGTCACAAAAGTAGTCCCACATTTTCTACTTGTTTGTGACTTCAAGTGTCTTCACTATATCAATTTTTACTCGTTAAATTAAGAGGTCTTTTTATAATTCTAGCGAGTGATTGCAGAAATCATATGTTTTTTGAAGGCTTTAAATTTTTGCGGTTTGTCACATAAAATAGCGTCACAAAATAGTCACATTTTGAGACTATTTTGTTAATCATTTGGGACAATTATGTGATTAACTTGCTACTAACACCTAAGATTGTGACAAATTTGTTTCTTTTTACCAACGCTTGATAATTATTTATATATATTCAACAGTAATGACTTATAAAATTTGTTAAAGTATTAAATTCTACATTAGTATGACTATTTTAGACACTGAATCATTATTATATCAAAATTTAAGAAAATATATTTGCAACTTACATAACATATTAACATGTATAAGTATTACATAAGCGCTTATGGAGGCTTGTGTCTGTTGGGTGTTGGAAGTTTGATTTTTGGCTTGTGTCTTCGGTTTCGACTCTTGATTGAAAATGTTCAATGTTCTTCATCCCAATGCATGTTAACGGAAACAGAAAACTGGAGTCACCACCATGCTGAAGACTTTGAAAATCTCATCACCATGCTTAGGTTTAGTTTTAGTAGTGTAATCCTTTAACTTATTGTTATGTAGTACCTCTTATGTTCATAGCATTAAATTTCTTTTAAGTGCTCTTAACAAGGATCTTTACTCTATTTTTCTTTCTTGTTTAAGTTTTCTGTATTTTTTAGAATCTTTTATGTTGTTCTTGCAACTTGAAAAACCAGCATCCAACATCCAGCACTTTCCACGAAATTTAGGAAGGATTCAACGAAATTTAGGAAAATGTCCTTAAACTTAAGGATGAACTTCATAAAAAAATTGGAACTAAGGATGACCTTCATAGAAAGTCTGGGTTTTGGTAAATGATATCATTATCCCTCACTAATAGAGTAATCTTTCACATATTGAGACAAAACAGTGAAGAAAGATTTATAAACACATTTATTTAAATTTAGAAAGGATTCAATAATATTTAGGAAGAAACCCTTAAACTTCAGGATAGCTTTCATAAAATATTTAAGAAGACACAAAATCAAATTATTAATCTTCTATATATAGATAAAATATCATGATGTGCACAAAATAAAATCAAATATCACTCACCAAGTGAAGTAATATGTGATACATTATGGCAAAACATAAATTAAAAGATTCAAAAACTCATTTCTTTAGATTTAGGAAAGATTTCACGATGTTTAGGAAGACGTTTTTGAAATTTAGGAAGATTTTCTTAAATATCTAGAAATCTCAGAAATGGTGATGATCATAATCAGAAGATCATCCCCGGCTGTAATCTGTATCATCAACACTACTAGCCAACTCCATAATCGACGAAGTAGAAGCCGAAGACATCAATGTGAGAACTGAGATCAATTCTCTCCTTCCGAAGTGATTTAAGTGTGGAGGAGCTTATCACCGTAGATAGTTCCGAACTGAATTGAGAGTGTTTTGCTAAAAAATGTATTGTATTCTCAGAGAAAAAATGTTTCATCCTTTTCAAAGACTCCNCCCCCCCTTACATATTTATACAGACCAATTTATTGTCTAATTAATGCATAATTAATAGGACATGATCTCCACAACCCAATTAATCCTCTTAAATGCGGGAATCTTTGACTGAGCTCGAGCTGCGAACTGACTAACACGACACCCTTCCGCGCTCTCTCCCGTCCTCCGGGCTTGATGGGCCGACCAATGTCACGCCCTTCGCCCATTTTTCAAGCTCGGCCCAGGCTCTTTGCCCGTTTCCCGAGATGACGAATCGCGGGTACAACAATTGTCCCCCAAGTCTCCCAAGCTGAGCAGGTCGGGGGACTTTTGACCTTTAAGCGATCAGTTTCGGGAAACTGAATATTCCCCGTATCCCCACGATTTGATCGTGGTGATGATGAGATTTGCCTTCCCAAACAAGCTCCGGGGCCCACCAGGTAACGTGTAAACTATAAGAGAGAGGAAAGCGGTTCGAGACCTTTCACTTCCGCAGGTAATCATTACCCCCTGGTTCCGTGTATAAAGGTAAACTCGACTTCTCTCCGTTACTCTTAATTTTCAGTTGTGTTCTTGTTTTTGTTCATCGTTTTCCTCTCTTTTCTCCTGTTAACTTCTCTGTTTTTGCCGTAAAATTCTCTCGATCTTCTTCTACTTCTCACTTCTTTCTCTCACAAAGCATGTCTCCTCCGAAATCCTCATCGGGTAAAACCGCGAAAGCTTTGATTCCGGGTGTTTACGGCCCTCATCAACCGTCGATTCTTTTCCCGGAGAATATAGCCGAGGTTAGAGTATCCACCGGGATTCCGCCGGAGATCGAAATCAGGTTCCCGGGAGCTCATGAGTCTCCGGAGAATCCTCCTCCGGGGTACTGTTGTGCGTTCGAGATATTTTTCTCAGCGTGTGTTCTCTCGTTTCCTCTCCCCGAACTCGTCGTAAAGATGATGTTCGAGCTGGGCTTCGCTCTTCCCCAGATGTGCCCAACCTATGTTTGGACTGTTATGTGGCTTCAAACTCTGGGGGAGGAGTTTGATTACAAACTATCACTAGCTGACTTTCTTCAAGTGTACACGGTGAAGACAGGTCGCATCAAGGGGACCCTCTACGTAAATCCGCTTTCCGGACTGAAGGTATTCGACGACCTACCCGAGAAGGACGAGAAGTGGTGGAAATCCTACTTCTTTTTCCCGGTTAACGAGCTCACTTTTGGCCACCTCTCGAGTTCGCACGTATCAAAGTGGACCTCAAAAATTGGTAGAACGGAGTTCATTGCTCGGTATAGCCTTAATATTTCCTTTCTTGCTTCTTATCCTTTATTGTTCCCTTCTCAGGTCACTTCGAGCGCGAATTGCTCTGCCCCACCTTCGCGGAGTTTTTCTCGAGGTTTTGCAGCCAGGGTCAGATCGCCTGGGACTCCTTTTCGTGCGAAAGGATTCGAGAGTACTCGGTGAGGCTCAGAGGATGATCTCTTGTTTGCTCCGACCCCCTAAGCGTTTCGGAGATGAACTACAGAGAAGAAAGGGCTTGCCGACTTGCTGAAAAGGAGGCGAAGCTAAACATGGCGGCAGCTCTAGCGGAGGGCAAAGCTCGTATTCCTAACAAGAAGTCCAGTTCATCCACCCCAGAAGTGAGCGGGACTTCCGCACCTCCAGCTGGCTCTTCTGAGCTCCATACGGAATCTGCCGAGCCTCCAGCTAGCTCACTGGTGCCTTCCGTGATTGTCATCGCTGATTCTGGCGACGAGCCGCGGGAGGTCGGGACTCCCCCCCCCCCTTCGCGCCGATGAGGAAGACCTCCACTTCGGTCAGTTCCCAACAAGGGGACTCATCCAAGAAGAGAAAGGAACCCGAAACTTCCTCCTCTTCTCGTGAGAAGAGCCGAGCCCGGACTGGCTCATTGGGAGATGAGCGGAGTAAGTCAGGCTCGAGAGATAGGGGACCTTCCTCGGAAAGGGGATCTAAGGAGATCCTTCCTACTAAAGAGTCCGGGGACTCCTCCGGACGGCCACCTCCGAAGGAACAACGTTCTTCACCCCAAGGTAAAGGTTTCTCGTAGTGCCTTTAATTTATGCTTTCACTGTTCTTGATATTTGACTTCGCTCAAATCTTTCAGCCCCCCCTGCGTCCCAAGCTGATCTAATGAGGAGCTACACTTGGCCCGGAGTTCGGATTCCGGCTTTCGCTGACATGTCCGAGGTCAATCGTGCGAACTTCTTCCGCTTTGCAGACAAAATCGGCGAGGTATATGTCCTTTGGTTTATCATTTTTTTTTTAGTCATCCTTTGGCACTTCTGACGAGCTAACTTTCCCAGCTGATGATTGAGTTTAACTCCTCGGTGGCATCCTATGAGGATCAACTATTCGCCTCCCCTTCATCTTCCGAAGTGAGCCTTCTTAAAGAGAGGATTGCTGACTTAGAAGCTCAGGTAAAGGAGTATGCCAGGCTGGAGGCTGAGAATGCTAGCACTGTGGTGAAAGTCGAACAGATCCGAGCTCGGATGAAAAAGGCTGAGGTAGAGGTGCTCGACCTCGGGGTTGCTAATGAGGACCTCCAAGACAAACTGAAGAAGGCGGGGGACCTTTACTTCGAGGCGGCGGAGGACGCGAAGGCGGCTAAGAACAGGCTGCACCAGATCGAGCTCCGCAACCAGCTACTCAAAGCTGGCAACAGCTGCGAGATTGAGAGGGTTCGGAGGGAGGAGAGGCAGGCAATGAGGCGAACTCTCTGTCCTCTAGTTGAGGAGGTAAAGGTCACTTTTGAGGAAAGGGAAAAACTGGCTCCGCTCCAGATCCGAGCCGCTGAGATCAGGGCTAACCGGATGCTGATCGAAGAGATCTCCAGGGAAGAAATTCAAGACATGGAAGCTGAGCTCGGACTTCTGAAAGCCGATGAGGAGGAGGCCGACAAGAAGGTTTTGAAGGTAACTCCCCGTGAGCTCGACCTCTCTGCATTCTCGGACCTTTTGGTAGATACGCCCGAGCTCTTATGCAATGAGCTCCCACTTAGCGTTACCATCGACGAGTCCGGCACTAACCTTGGGCAAATGTCGAATCAGGGGATGGATGACTTTCTAGCGAGCACCAGGTCGGAAGGGGAGCTTGCAGAGATGGGTTTGGCTCTCTCCGAAGCGGCATCGGATCCCTCTCTCCCTACTCAATAGTTTCTATTTTGGGGTTGTTTTGGCATGAGTTGCCCCCCGTGTTTGTCGTATTTATTTTCTTTTTGAACTTATTTCAGAGTATTTTGGTCGCGATCACCGCTCCGTATTTCGTGATTTCTATCATACTGAATGCAAACTCCATTTCCACAATCTTTTGCTTAACTTGATAAGCATAGATAACAGAAGTAGAAACGAATACGAAGTGAGAACCTCGGTTGTTTAGAGTTCGCGAAATTAAACCTCAACCTTAATTTAATAAGTAAAGTTGGGTGCGAAGTGAGAACTTCGGTTTGGGTACGAAGTGAGAACTTCGGTTGAGGTGCAAAGTTTAGAACTTTGACTTTGGTACGAAGTGAGAACTTTGGTTTGGGTACGAAGTGAGAACTTCGGTTGAGGTACGAAGTTAGAACTTCGGTTTAGGATGTGCAAAGTTGAACCTCGGCTTTTAGATGATATATGCGAAGTCAGACTTCGGCTTTTATCTTTGAACCATTATTAATAAAAAGTTTTTAGAAAACTTCAGATTTTATTAATATGGATAATTGGACCCGAGGTGGGCTGCCTACGTACCCTTATCGGGATCAATTTAAACGTAGTTCGATACAAGAAAATTACATGTAAAAAAGTTTAAGGTGTAAAGAATTCCAGGACCTCGGGACTGGTTTTCCCTTTGAATCCTCGAGCTGATAGACTCCATTTCGGACTTCGCGAATGATTCTGTACGGTCCTTCCCAGTTGATTCCCAGCTTCTCTGCATTGAGCTTCACGGTGTTTTCGTAGACCTTTCGGAGGACTAGATCGCCAACCGCCAAAGGCCTGCCTTGGATTTTTGCGTTGTATTAACGGGCTATTGTGTTTTGGTAATTCTGGATCCGAACTGAAGCCTGGTCCCGATGCTCGTTGATCGTATCAAGGGTGTCTTGTAGAAATTCCTCGTTCTCCTCAGCTCGGACTGGGTTCAATGAGGAACGGACTCCAGGGACTTCCAAGTCGGCTGGGACTATGGCATCAACTCCATAAACCAGGGAAAAAGGGGTTTCGTTAGTGGCCCGGCGAGGTGTTGTTCGGATTGCCCAAAGAACGCCCTGCAGTTCGTCCAGCCAGCGCCCTTTGCGAGAATCGAGCCGTTTTTTCAAGTTAGCCAATATAACCTTGTTCATTGCCTCGGTTTGTCCATTACTCTGTGTGGTAATAGGGAGTTGACTTATTGAGTCGGATCTTCCATTTCGCGCAAAACCCTTTGAACTGCGAAGAGATGAACTGCGAACCATTGTCGGTGATGATTTCGTGTGGGACACCGTAGCGATAGATTATGCTTTTAAGCACGACCTGTTCAACTTCTTCACTCGTTACTTTCACATAGGTCGCTGCTTCAACCCATTTGGAGAAATAATCAGTAAGGGCGAGCACGTACTGAACTCCTCCTAGTCCCCGATGCAAAGGGCCAATGATATCCATGGACCATCTCATGAATGGGTAAGGTGCGGACACTGACGACAGGAGCTTGGTAGGCTGGTGGATTGACGGGGAATGCTTTTGACATTTCTCACAGGTCTGAGAATAGTTTTCGCAGTCCGTAACCATAGTAGGCCAGATATATCCTTGCCTTTTGATCTTGAAAGCCAACGTCCGTCCTCCGGAATGATTTCCATTGGGACCGTCGTGAACAGCTCGCATTAGTATCGTGGGCTCTTTATTAGCAACACACGTGAGATAGGGTCAAGCTACACTTCGGTGTAGGAGTACTCTGTTGTGGATGCAATATCGTGCACTGATAATTTTGAGTTTCCTGGCTGCCCATTTGTCCGCTGGAAGTTCTCCTTTTTCCAAGTAAGCCTAAATCGGGCTCCGCCAATCTCCTGCCCCCCAATTGTTAGTGCTCGCATTACTCGAAGTGGAGTGCGGGAGAACAGTTTGGTCGTGAACCGGTAACCTTGGTGATGCCAAAGTTTGTCTTGCGTTTGGCTCGACCTGAGACGGAGGTGTATTCATTGGAGCGGGCATGATGGGAGTTGGTTCCTCCTGTGGCAAAGAGTCCGAAGCTTCTTTGCGAGCTGCTTCCTCAGCGGCCAACTATTTTTTAATGGCTCAGGTAACCACGTTCGAACTCTCTAGCCGGATGCTTGGAAATTCGATGACTTTGACGGGATAATTCTTGTCATGGCAGGATCCAAAGTGGACGCCAGAGCGGCCAAAGCATCTGCAGCGGAGTTTTCTTGTTATGGCAGGATCTTAGTGATTTCAAAATCCTCAAACTTAGTTGCTAACTCCAGAGCTGTGGACAAATAAGCCTCCATACGACCGTCCTTCATCTCGTACTCCCCCAGGAACTGGTTGGTGACCAGCTGCGAGTCGCAGAAAGTTTGGAGTTTTCGGACACCAATCGCTACTGCGAGGCGCAATCTAGCGAGGAATGACTCATACTCGGCTTCGTTGTTCGACGCACTGAAAGCCAAGCGAAACGACTGCTCGATTACCTCTCCAGTAGGAGAAGTGAGACGGACCCCAATTCCTGCTTCCGATCTAGAGGATGCTCCATCCACATGCAATGTCCATGGGGCCTCAATAGTGTCACTAGCCGAAGATGATAGTGGGAGCTCGATCAGGAAATCTGCCAGCACCTGTGCCTTAGCGCATGTTCGGGTCCAGAACTCGATGTCATACTCACTCAACTCGACAGACCATTTAGCTAATCTCCCAAACTGGCTCGGACTGTGCAACACCGTCCGAAGTGGTTGCATCGTTAGGATTACGATTGTATGGAACTGAAAATAAGGTCGCAGTTTCCTTGCTGAAGTAACTACTGCCAGGGCCAACTTTTCCATCATAGGATATCTGGACTCCGCTCCAGTGAATGACTTTCTCAAATAGAAAATTGGTCGCTGCTCCCCCCTTTCTTCCCGAACCAAAACGCCGCTTACTGCACTGTCCGAGACAGCAACGTAAAGAAAAAGTGGCTCTCCAAACTCAGGCTTAGCCAACACCGGCGGTTCAGACAGATAAGCTTTCAGCTGAGAGAACGCCTCTTTGCATTTCGCATCCCAGGTGAAGTTTTTCCGCCCTTTCCTCAACAACTAATAGAACGGGAGGCACTTGTCCGTAAATCGAGAGATGAAGCGGTTGAGGGCTGCGATGCGCCCGTTAAGGTGTTGCACTTCGCGCAAAGTCTTAGGGAAACTCATAGACAAGAAAGCATTAATCTGCCTTGGGTTTGCCTCAATTCCCCTTTCCGTGACGATGTATCCCAGAAATTCCCCTGATGGGACTGCAAAGGTGCACTTTGTGGGGTTTAGCTTCATCCCGAACTGGTTCATGATGTCGAAGCAAACTTTCAGATCTGCAAGATGCGAGCTAGCTTCCATCGACTTCACCAACATGTCGTTGATGTAAACTTCCATGGTTTTTCCGAGCTGGTGCTCGAACATCCGATTTACAAGTCTCTGGTAAGTTGCTCCGGCATTTTTTAATCCGAAAGACATCACTTTGTAACAGTAAATTCCATGGTCCGTAATAAACGCGGTCTTTTCCTGGTCATCCGGGTTCATCAGGATCTGATTGTAGCCGAAAAAGGCATCCATGAAAGAGATCAGCTCATGGCCCAAAGTGGACTTAACTAGCCTGTCGATGTGCGGAAGCGGAAAGCTGTCCTTGGGGCACGCCTTATTCAGGTCGGTAAAATCGACGCAAACTCGTGAT
This sequence comes from Camelina sativa, assembly GCF_000633955.1. NCBI lineage: Eukaryota > Viridiplantae > Streptophyta > Magnoliopsida > Brassicales > Brassicaceae > Camelina > Camelina sativa. Next base: position 1,613,067 of record NC_025693.1, read on the forward strand.
TTTCCATTCTTCTTCTTGACTACCACCGTGTTTGCGAGCCATTCAGGGTACTTTACTTCACGTATCTGCCCTGCCTTTAGCAGGCGTTCTACCTCCTTATTAACAATTTCGGCTCGCTCAGGTCCCAGTTTCCTTTGCTTCTGCTTTATAGGTCGAAACGTTGGGTCCAGATTCAGCTCGTGTGAGATTACATCCGGGCTGATACCAGGCATCTCGTCTACAGACCAAGCAAAGGTGGTCATATTGTCCCTCAAAAAGTTTACCAAACTGGCGCGGAGCGCGCCGTCCAATCCAACTCCGATCTTGATTCCTTGATCTGGAAACTTATCGTTGATGAAAATGGACTCAGTGAGGTCTCCTTTTAATTGCTTCCAAACTGGATTCTTCGGGACCTCGAGCTGTGGTTGCTATTGAACCAGGAGTTTGTGACTCGCGAGATAGCAGCTCCTTGCCGTCCTTTGACTCCCCAGGATCTCACGAACTCCTTGTGGGGTTGGAAACTTAACGCACTGGTGGTATGTCGAGGCTACTGCCTTCATCTAGTAAAGCCAAGGAGTCCCTAGAATAATGTTATAGGCAGCGGGTCGGTCGAAAACCGTGAATTCCACCATTTTTACCACTCCTTGCGTGGACACCGGTAATATTATCGTGCCCAACGACATCTATGTCTCGCTCGTGAACGAGACTAAAGGTGAGGGTGGTCCTACGATGTGCTTTCTCCCGATACCCATTCTAGCAAGCGTCTCGAGAAATATTAAGTCATCCGAGCTTCCAGTATCTATTAGGATCCGGCACACTTCGTGGATCGCAACATCCAGGGATATGACGAGGGCGTTATCATGCAGAGTATCCAGCTCCTCAGTTTCCTTTTTGGAGAAAGTAACTTCGGGCAGTTTGCTTGCAGCGACCTTAGCTCGCTTCGGCTGAGGGCTCGTGAGCTTTCGCTGATGGTCCTTGATTGCCGTGATGGAGTTTCGAAAGAGGCGCGAACCTCCCATTAGACATCTATTCGCTTTTTGGGGGCTTCGTTCCCACCTGACTGCTTTGGCTTTTTTGAAGGTGGTGCGTCTTCATTCACCTCGGGAGTTATTTTCTGCTCCAACTCCTCAATTGTTACGTTTGGCATTTCTCCGGCCATGTACTTTTCTGCGAGAAGGTGCATCAGCTTCTTGCAGTCATGAGTTGAGTGGCTATTGGTTTTGTGGAGCTCGCAATACGTATCCTCATCTCGGACCCATTTGTTACTCAGGAGTATTCTATTCTTAGAACGCGGAGAGAATGGGGGTTTAGAGGGCGAGCTCTTTGGGGAATTCTTCTTGGAAGACTGGTTGACTGCGAACGTGCCAGGTCTGGACTTCAGAGTCGTAGGAGTAGTTGTTTTAGTGGGAGCGTCAAATCGAAGCTTGCTTGTGGAAGGAACTTTGTGTTTTAGCGCGGCGGCGGCCTTGTCTTCCTCAGCAATTATCTAGTTCGAAGCCTGGTGTACGGCGTCCTGAATGGTTGGGAAATGATTTACGGATAACTCTTCTCGGAACCGAGACTCATGCCAGAGGCCATTTTTTAATGCGGCCAGAGCTGTTGAGTCCGAAAGCCCTAGAATCTGGACCTGGATCTCCTTGAACTTTGTTATATAAGACCGAAGTGACTCCCCGACAGCTTGACTCAAGTTCCAAAGCTGAGCATCCGTCACCGCGGTTTTAATTAAGCTAGAATATTGCTTAATGAAAGAGGTCGACAGCTCGGTGAAGTTGTTTATGGAGCCGGCTGCTAAAGATGCGAACCAAAGTAGAACCAGTCCGCAAAACGTCTCTGCGAACAGCTTGCAGTACCCAGCATCTGCTTCGTGAGGCTCAAGGTCCACCCGGCTAACTGTTGACAAGAAGGTCTTGAGATGATTGGTCAGATCACCCTTTCCTTCATAGCTCGAGAACTTGATTTTGCCGGTGTCTTTGATGCGAACTCGGGCTACTTGGTTGGAGAAGGGAGTTCGCTCGGACTCCTCGATCACGCTGAAAATATCCAGAGCCGAGGTGGTTGCACTGTGCATCACAGACCGCATGTCCCGGATTTCGCTCTGCATGCGGAAGATCTAGGGATTGGTGACGTAACCAGGAGACGAAGTGTTTCCGCCCACGGGGGGAGAAAGACGAACTTGGGCATCAGAGGATCCACCAATATTGGGCTGAACCGGAGTGTGGCTATCCCCGACCAGTGGTGGCCCTTCTTGAGCACTCAGATGGGGTGGGAAGGTATTTCCCGGAGTGGAGTTTGCTGCTGCAGGCTGCGTGGTGAGAGATGGACCGACGCCAGTGAAGTCCAGAGCACGTCGGCGAGGATTTTGATCGGAGGACAGGAGATCGACCCGATCAGCATACGCGCGGTGAGAGGCCGAGAGGTCGGCTACCGTCATAGTAACTGCCTCTAGGCGGGATGAGACCTAACCCTCCAGACTGTCGAAACGCTCGGTAAGAGTAGCCGAGGCTGCCTGCTGGCGGTCGGACTTCTCAGACAGGTCCTGCAAAAGTTTCTGGATAGCCTCCAGGGTTGCCTGACTGGAAGAATTGGTAACCATAGCGGTGATTTGGAGGAGACTGGTTCGGATACAAAGTCGGAACTAGTAAGAGTATAGGTGATAACTCCCCTTCTTCTAGCGCCAAATGTGAGAACTGAGATCAATTCTCTCCTTCCGAAGTAATTTAAGTATGGAGGAGCTTATCACCGTAGATAGTTCCAAACTGAATTGAGAGTGTTTTGCTAAAAAATGTATTGTATTCTCAGAGCAAAAATGTTTCATCCTTTTCAAAGACTCCCCCCCCCCCCCC
>NC_025693.1:1615895-1647329 GCF_000633955.1 Camelina sativa
GACCAATTTATTGCCTAATTAATGCATAATTAATAGGATATGATCTCCGCGGCCCAATTAATCCTCTTAAATGCGGGAATCTTTGACTGAGCTCGAGCTGCGAGCTGACTAACACGACACCCTTCCGCGCTCTCTCCCGTCCTCCGGGCTTGATGGGCCGACCAATGTCACGCCCTTGGCCCATTTGTCGAGCTCGGCCCAGGTCCTTTGCCCGTTTCCCGATATGACGAATCGCAGGTACAACAATCGACATCGACAAAGACGACAAACTTTCGTACATTTATCAACTGCTTTGTTTGCAATGATATTATATCAAACACTTGGTATGCAACAACTTTGATGTCCAAAGAGGAGAGAGTACCACTCAAATACACATTCAGCTTCAAAATTACATATGACTTTCTATTACATTCACAGTTCATATTCCAATACCCTACAATTCAAGCCACCACTCATAATCAGATTTCATTTATTACCCAACAATGCCCTCATAATTAGACGTTGATATCGTAGAAGAGTTTCTTTAGGAATCTCAAAGAATTTTTTGGCTGAGAATGAAGTAACAAGGACCTCGCATCTCCGTTACATCATAGCGACGTGGCTTCTCTGGTCTTCGTTTTTCTTCTTCTTCTTCTTATCAAATACTTCACTTAAGCTTTCAAAATCGTAAGTAAAAAGTTATAATTAATTTTCTATTTAAGATAAAATAAGATTACAAATAATGCTATTTTTGGAACATTTGAACATTTGTGCTAAATTTGGAAGAAAAATATAAATTAGTGCTATTCTAATAAAAGTGCAATATAAATAAAATGAATTTCATCTCTTGCTCTAGCATGAGTCCTAATCTAGTTTAGATTAATTTGTAGTGATATTGACTAAATGTTGTGTAGTACTTCTGAATCGAATTAATATAGTATGGATACAAAAAATTAACTTACTTTAACCCAAACGAAATTCACTATACGCTTTTATATACCATCTACGATGTTAAACCGAATGTAACAAAAATAAACTAATTCACGTAACTAAAGCCTACATTATGAGAAAGAGACTCACATTAGAAGGTTTTGGCCAGCCACTTTGCTTAACCTTTCATACTCCACCTAGGTTAATATGAATATCCACCTAGGTTACTACTACTTTTATTTTAACCTACTTACCTACCTTAAAATGTTTTTTCACATTAGCAATACACAAAATAGCCCATATTAGTTTTGTGCTTTACATATAAGCTACATAATAGAACACATGGCCCATCGACCGAAACTGATCCACCAACGGAAGAGCTGAACTCCATCCTACACCCTGATTATACACATCAACAATGATTAAGCTATGTGATAATTCATGAACATTTAGTGAACTCTAAAAGGTTTATGAATATTTTCCTGTCACAAAATTGATAACACAAAAAGAAAATATCATCTAATATTGATACCTCATGATGAGTCCTCGCTCAAGATTCTCTCATCGAGCAGTAAAATCACCCGGTATTATAACCTACAATGGAGGAGATATTATAACCTACAATGGAGGAGATCCAGTGTTAGGAAGGAATAAATAAGATTCATAACTTTTTTTTCCATTCCATCATTGTAAAAAAACCGTAAGTTAGTGTTTCTTTACCTTGATGTGTTTTTTAGGTATCATAAATCTATATTACTTCATCCAAATGCATTAAATTATTTATGACTGCGATTAACATCAGAGTGGCTTTATAAAATGATCTCTCGGAAACGACTTAAAATAGGTAAGCCGGAAACAAATCATCCCATCGTATTTAGGCCGAAAGTAGTTGTTAGATATTCACCATGATGTTGTGTGTAAATTATTCAAAAAGTGTATATATATATATATATATATATATATATATAAAGTGTTGATTATATAATTTTACTACTGTCAAAATTCACATGCAAACTGAGTGATGGATGGATCGTTGCCGTATAAAGAAAGATATGAAAATATTTTATTCTGGTTCTTAATTTGTTTTTAGCTGACCTATAAATATATTTAAAAGTACGGATTGTATTTTCTTACACGTTACGTCCAACCATCGCACAGCCATAGTATTATTTAGCATGTAAATAGTGTATACATAAAAAAAATAAAAAAAAATAAAGATGGAAAACACACAGAAATCTAGTGTCAATAAAGTGATTGCACGTAAAAAAAACAAGTCCATTTAAAATATTCGAGCGGTCGCGCATTTGCTCGCTGGTAGACATTTCGTGTGTGAGTAATTTGAAACAGGTAAACACTTCCTTTGATACAAAAAAAAAAGCAAAAAAAAAAAAAAAAACACTTTGTTAACAGAATTTGGAAATAAAACAGAATTATACGAGTAGAAGAAGGGAACTGAAGATTTTTTTTTTATTATCGGTAAAGCTTCCGTTTAGACAACGTAGTTACTTCCATTTTTTCATCATTTGTTTCAAATGTTGTATTGAAATGGTTTATATAATTATATGTATCATGTAAAACTTTGGTTATATAATGCTATCGATTTGCCATGTTAATACCAAACACAATTGTATTAGCTAGGAACAATAGCGAAGCATGCATGTATAAACAAAATAAACTTTAAAGAACTACGGACTTTTAGATTAAGCATGCGCCCTTTCGCTATTATCGCTCATATGATCACTCGAAGGCAAAATGTTTTCTTTACTTGCAATGTAACCTCCAAATGCACATTGTTCCTTATGTTTTTAGTAGTTTAGTTCTTTATTTGGTAATGTTAATCATTTTTATTTTATTTAAAATCTAAAGCCTTATCCCAAAAGACAAGTGTATCGATTGAGGGGAAATTTGAATTTGGTATAGGTATTGGAAAGTGAATTTGGTTTGGAAATTTCAAATTTGAAATTGAAAATTCTTCATGTAGACAAGTGTATCACATTTGTTTTCAATTTCAAAGTGGATTATTCCCAAGTGATTGTGGTTATGACTTCTCTACATGCATGCTAGGATGGTCCCCTAGTAGAACAGTGAACTTATATACCTAGTAGAACAGTGAACCTGATATTTTTGCGATTTAAATCTTATGTAATGATTATTTTTCTTTTGTCAACATGCAATAATCTTATTTGAATTAAGAAAATCTGAATCCTAGTATAGATTCAGAAACACCAAACCAACATGAGCTATTTTATTAATCCCAATATATATAGCGCCCAATTGGTTGTTAAATTTAGTGAAAATGATAAAGTAACTCCATGAAAGAATATGTTTGTTTTTCATATAAATTTTAAAAGATGTATATATTGTTTCTTCACAAATTCATATATATATATATATATTTGTATGTCTAAAAATTATATGGTTTAATTATCTCAATTAAATATATAAAAAATTGATTTACAAAGTACATCTCACCAATGGATCAAGACATATACAACTAATATAATTATATTGATATATTTTGGATATACAGATCTATTACATTGCCTTTTTTTTATGTCAGCATTTAATTCTAGTCAACAAAAATAATAACATTGTTTTTTGTAAATTTTGTCACAAGAATATAAATAAGGAAGCTAGGATAAACAATTTAATCACAAATCAAAATATGAAGATGATTATGAAGCTCTATGCAATAGCAATGATGGTTACTCTACTTCTTCTTGCATCTGATCTTGTTCAAGCTAGGACCAACCCAATTCTTCCTATACCAAATTCAAATTTCCAAACCCAAACAAAACCAGTACACCGATTACTAGCTTCCCTAACCGAGCCAATTTCTCGTCTACGTAACCTGGCCGTAAAGATATCTGTTAGCCAAATTCTCTGGCCTCCAGGTCAAATTCCTTGTTTTCCATGGTACAAGCACTGCCCCCCAGCCCTGTCTCCAACCCAATCCCCATCCCCATCCCTATCTCCATAAATTCATATGTTTGTTTTGTTTAAAAATGTTTAAAAATATGAATATTTCAATAAAATAATGACAACATTTTATGTTAATCGCGTATTTACTCATCTATTTCATAATAATTATCATTTTTATATTTAAATATGTTCACAAAATGTGTTGTTTTATATTATCAATGCAAAAACAACGTACTAATTTTTAACAAAATAATATATAGTTATATTGCCTTTTGTTATTTTAATCACATTAATATAAAGGTAAATAAAGAAACTTGGGTAAACATTTTCAATCATACATCAAAATATGACGATGATTGTGAAGGTCTCTTCAATAGCAATGATGGTTACTCTTCTTGCCCATATTAGGACTGGCCTTTTTCTACCTACACCAAATTCAGAATTCCAAACCCACCTACTAGCTGTTTGGGCAAGAATAATCGATTCGTTTAGAGACTACGGAAACAAGAAATAGATATTGAATAGTCATTTTTATTGATCAAAGTATCGAGCTCAAATACAAGAGTTTAAGGCACAGCGAGTAATCCTAGCAATGTTTTGGAATTGAGTTGTGTGGCTGTGTTTTAGGTCTCTTGTTCTGCTCTCGATTTCGTCCCCTATTGTGTTGATTTCGCTCCCTTTTTATAGAGAAGTCTCTTTACCCTAATCCTCATAGGATTTGGGCTTGAGTAACCGCCTCTACATGAGATAAGGTCGTTTTAAATATTCTCCTCAAGAGATAGACTCGAATATTCTCTTAATGATATTGGTGGCCATATCCTGTTGCGGCCTGTATTGACCCATTGCTTACCGTTATGGCCCGTATTGAGTCAATGCTCACCGTTTTGGCTGGGATTGAGTCAATGCTCACCGTTTTAGCTGGGATTGAGTCAACGTTCACCGTTTCGGCCGGCACTGATCCAATATTCTTGGAGAATGCATAATTCTCTATTATTTACATAATATATCATAATCATAATGGAATTTATCTATTACAATTTACATGACTAAAATTATGCCCAACAGTTTGCCCCCACTCTTTATTTTCTTAATAAGAATTTAGAGAGTAGTGTAGTCTAAGGCATAATTATAGAAGTTTCACGTATGACAAATTGAATAACGTACCTTAGAACTGATGTATGCACTCCTTAGTGCTCTTAATTTTGATTACTGTACATTAAGTCCTCGTGGGCTTCTCTTTGCTTCACATTTGACAGGAGCTTGCCACATCACTTCTCCTCTTCACCTGTGAAGTCTTTTTCTCTTTGGTTGTTGAAGAGTTGAAATCTGGAATTCTCGCTCATGACTTTGAATCGTTAGTCAACATCGGGACTGCCTCCAATGTTGATGATACTTCCGTTGACCTCCTCAAGGTACTTCAGTTAGCGGCCTATTAAGTTATGAGGATGGAACTCCTGTTCTAACATCCATTCTTTCTTTTTCTTAGCCGTTTTGGCTATTCACTGTTTTTTTTTTCTGTTGCAGGCTATGTCTTTGTTTCACCTTGCTGAGAAAATTTTTCTTCTGAGCATCAAATCAATGAGAGTCTGAAGCGTGAGTTGAGCAATGAGAAATCAAAAACTGCTTCGGCTCGCGAGACCATTGCCTTCAAGAACCGTGACATTGCGACTTTGGAAGCCAAATTGGTTGAACGTGACCAGGCCATAACTGACCTTAAAGCCGACAATGAGAGATTGTTTGGTGAAAAGGAAGTGCTTCAAGACGAGATTGCTTCTCTCAAGAAGCGAATTACGGTGCTAAAGTATGAGTTGGTTTTTTACTTGAATGGGGCAACAATCATAGCTCGATGGGAGGCATTGCGTGAATGCCTGTTTGGGGATTCCCTTGCTCAGATCGGAGCTCAAGATCAGGGTGACTCCAGGCAAGATGACTCAGAACCCATTGCCCCATGACCAACTACTCCCTTTCCTCGTTATGACTTATTAGCTTTTTTCCTCTAGTTCTAGTAGAACAATGTTGAACTCGGCGTTTAGCAGTTATTCGTGTTGCATGAACACCAAATCCCTCTAGTTATGGTCTATGTCGACGTTTTGTGTGTAATTAGACATACTTAAAGTTGTAGCCATTTTTAATGTTTCGTGCTGACTCCGTAGTGGCTTGAAGTAATTGTTCTTGAAATCGTTTTCTTGTTGAAATGGTTGCGCACAGTTCCATACTGACTTTGCCATGACAATGTATCCATAACCAATCTATTAAATGGGATATGCATTGGTTCCGCATTGGTTTGATATTAGCCATTTAGCCAATTTGGTGAGCTGGCGTCACATCGGTTGTAAAACGATAAAGCCGTTGTGACCAAGTTACTTGAACCTGCTACAACTCGTTTTTACATTGGCTCCAATCTTTTGAATTAGAAACATGGTTGATTTACATTGGCTCCAATCCTTTGAATTAGAAACATGGTTGATTTACATTGGCTCCAATCCTTTGAATTAGAAACATGGTTGATTTACATTGGCTCCAATCCTTTGAATTAGAAACATGGTTGATTTACATTGGCTCCAATCCTTTGAATTAGAAACACGGTTGATTGAGCGTTGGTTTAAGTCGCCATTTGGCCATATCCGCTTTATTCAATTGGCCGCGCTTGGATTCTGGATTGGCTCTAAAACGCCAATTTTGCCTTAACCAATTTCTTGAATTGGCCGCACATTGGCTTTAAAATGACAATGTGGTCCCTAGCCAATTTTTTGAATTGGCTGCACATTGGCTTTAAATAGACAATATGGTTCCTAACCAATTTCTTGAATTGGCTACACATTACCTTTACATTGGCTTTTAAATGACAATGTGTTCCTAACCAATTTATTGAATTGGCTACACGTTGCCTTTACATAGACTTTTAAATGACAATGTGGTTCCTAACCAATTCCTTGAATTGGCTACACATTGCCTTTACATTGGCTTTTCAATGACAATGAGGTTCCTAACCAATTCCTTGAATTGGCTACACATTGCCTTTACATTGGCTTTTCAATGACAATGAGGTTCCTAACCAATTCCTTGAATTGGCTACACATTGCCTTTACATTGGCTTTTCAATGACAATGAGGTTCCTAACCAATTCCTTGAATTGGCTACACATTGCCTTTACATTGGCTTTTCAATGACAATGAGGTTCCTAACCAATTCCTTGAATTGGCTACACATTGCCTTTACATTGGCTTTTCAATGACAATGAGGTTCCTAACCAATTCCTTGAATTGGCTACACATTGCCTTTACATTGGCTTTTAAATGACAATGAGGTTCCTAACCAATTCCTTGAATTGGCTACACATTGCCTTTACATTGGCTTTTAAATGACAATGTGGTTCCTAACCAATTCCTTGAATTGGCTACACATTGCCTTTACATTGGCTTTTAAATGACAATGTGGTTCCTAACCAATTCCTTGAATTGGGTACACATTGCCTCTACATTGGCTTTTCAATGACAATGTGGTTCCTAACCAATTCCTTGAATTGGCTACACATTACCTTTACATTGGCTTTTAAATAGACAATGTGGTCTATAACCAATTTCTTTTATTGGCTGCACATTGGCTATGCCTTTGGTCTAAACGACAAAGCAGCCATAATCAATTTTCCGAATTGACTGTACACTGAGTCCGCATTTGTTCGAAAACAACTTTGCAACAGACCAAATTCTTGAATTGGCTGTACGTGTGTTGGCTTTAAATGTGGTACCTAACCAATTTCATGAATTGGCTACGCATTGACCCTACATTGGCTTTTATATAGACAATGTTGTCCCTAGCCAATTTATTGGCTTCAAGACGACAACGTGGTCTCTAGCCAATTTCTTGAATTGGCTAGACATTTTGGTTTACATTGGCTTCAAGACGACAACGTGGTTCCTAACCAATTTCTGAACTGGCTACACACTGTCTCTACATTGGCCTTTAAAATAATAATGTTGTTTCTAACCAATTTCCTGAATTGGTTATACATTGACTCTATATTGGTTTTCAATAGATAATGTGGTTCCTAACCAATTTCATGAATTGGTTACACATTGATCCTATATTGGTTTTCAATAGACAATGTGGTTCCTAACCAATTCCTTGATTTGGTTACACATTAACGAATTTGCCACAAGCAAAATATTGATGTCATGCTGGCGAAATGATACGGGTTCGTGACCCAATTAAAGTGTTTCATAGCTCATTTCTTGTTAGCAAGCGTTTTGCTGTCAAGTTTGCTAAATTTGAACCCGACCATCAGGTGGATTCCAGATTTGTTACATTCCTATAGCGACGTCTCGTTAATATGCAGTTGTAGCGAATGTTTCGCGTTTCAGGTGATTACCCAGTTTTTGTAGAGAGCCTATTGCTCACGTGTCCATGTATCAATGACTTCAATGCGTAATTTGTTGAAAAGCAGGTCACATAGACCAGAACTCAGTTTTATTAAAACCATTGTCTATAACTTGAGACATGTAGTGTTAATCCTCGAAAAACTTGAAAACACCATAAATAAATAATCAAAAACCAAGAACCCAAAACAATAAAAGTAGTATTTTTCAGATGCAGGGCATTCCAGCTATTGGGGAGAGTTTTTTCTTTTAAGTTTTGCAACTTATAAGCTCCTGACCCATGAACTTCAATGACTTTGTAATTGCTATAATTGTTGACCTTTACCCTTTAAGGTAGTCTGATAACATGAGCGTGAACTCTCTTGTTCCCCTGCAATCTCTTTCACTCCCCATGGGGTGGGAAATTTGATAATTTGGTGTAGAGTCGATGGGATGGCTCCCATGTCGTGAACCCAAGGGCGCCCCATAATAGCATTGTAAGCTGAAGCACAGTCCACTACCAAAAACTTTGTGTGTTTGTTAACCCCCTCAGCATATACTGGAAGTGTCACTTCACCAATACTCTGCTTGACCTTACCGCTGAATCCCACTAATGGGATAGATTTTCGTGTCAGTCCTTCTTTGTCGAGACCCAACTCTTTGTATGCTTGCATGTAAAGGATGTTGGTTGAGCTTCCATTGTCGATTAATATCCTCTTCATCAGGCAATTCGCCACTGTCAATTGTATGACTAATGCATCGTGATGCGGGGTTGATACGCTGTTGTCATTGGTTATAAATGTTATTGTGCATGCTGGCATGTCGCTTTGTGTAGCATTCCCTTTGCTTTGAGGGTTCTTGAAAGCTTTAGTGTTTCTCTTTGCAGCTGAATGAGTGATACGGCTTATTTCTGATCCTCCAGAGATAACATTGATAACTCGATCATGTTTTGGAGGTAAAAGCGGAGCGTCTGTGATCGCGATTTGCTTATTGCTTTCGCCATCCAATCGATTTCGGGTTTTATCAGACAAGTATTCTCTCAAGTATCCTTTTTTCAACAGCTCATTCACTTCCATCCTCAATGAGATGCAATCTTATGTTCTATGGCCGTGATCATTGTGGAATTCACACCACTTTGAGGCGTTCCGCTTGTTGTCAGGTGCCTTCATCTTTGGAGGCCATCTCATGTTTTCACCCATCTCCTTCAGTACACCGACTAAGTGTGCATGCGAGATTGAAAGGTTACTGATATCTGGCCATGTTGATGATCTGGGTTTCAAGTCGTCTGCTCCGCTCAATGGTCGATGCGTGTTCCTTCTTTCACTCTTAGTGTTCTCGTCCTTAGGTCTTTGGTAAGGTTTGTCATCCCTACTCGACCTTTCGTTTCTCACAAGGCGGTCAGACCGTGGCGAACGTCGTTGGTGATAAGCCGAGTCTTCTTCCCATTTGATCTGAGCCCATGCACGTGAGAGTACATCCTCCATCGTTCTACATTGGTATTTGGTTAGCTCTTTGTATAAGTCGCCATCTGGGAGTAAACCTCTTTTGAAGGCCGATATGGCAGTAGACATGTTGCAACTTGGTATTGACACCTTCTCCTTGTTGAATCGTCCCACATAGGCACGTAATGACTCATCTCTCTTCTGTCGCACCTCATACAGATCATCTGCTGTTTTTTCGAGGTTTCTGCTGCTTGCGAATTGTTCAACAAAAACGTCTGTCAATGATGCAAACAAATTTATTGAGCCGTTTGGCAAGTTGATAAACCACTGAAGCGCAGCCCCCGTGAGACTTGAGCCAAAACCCTTGCACATAGTCGCCTCCCTACACTCTTTCTGGATAGCCGTCGTGAACATTCGTTATTTGTATTGAGCTATGTGGTCATCCGGGTCGGATGTTCCATCATACATCTTCATTGTTGGTAGCATGAATTTTCTCGGCATCTCAGTGAGTGCGATTTCATCAGAAAACGGTGTATCTGCATAAAAGTGCAAGTTGCTTTTCCGAATCGGTGGAGCCACTCCCGGTAATCGTTGAATCATAGCTTCTACTGCACCCAAGCGTTTTGTGATCAAAGCTTCCAAGTAAGCGGCTTTAGATGACTTGGTATATGGCTCATGTTCGATTCCTGTTACGCCTGGTGTGTTAACAACTCCTTGTTGACCCAAGTTATCTTCTCGGGTAACGCTTTCATGTGCCTGTCTTGTTTCAAGGTTTCCTCCGCCATTCTCTTCCTGACAAGGAGTCTCCAGCCGAGCATCTGCCGTTGTGGGTGTTCGATTATTGGTTCTAGGCATTGAGTTAAGGTCTTGCATCCGATTCACGCCGCGAAACCTAGAGCTTGCTTCGGTAAAAATTCTCCCTGCTGTCATCAGCGAAGCGTTCTCCTCCCGTAGTCTGGCATTATCGGCCTCCATCTGCGTCAGCTTCTGTACCGTCTCGTTCATCCTGGCAGTCAGAGCTTCCAGTTGAGCGGCGACAGTCGCTTCGACATTAGTCGTATCACTTTCCGTTTCCTGTCATCTCACGTAGTTTACTCTGCCCCTTCTTCTAGCGCCAATTGTTTGGGAAAGAATAATCGATTCGTTTAGAGACTACGAAAACAATAAATAGATATTGAATAGTTGTTTTTATTGATCAAAGTATCGAGCTCAAATACAAGAGTTTAAGGCACAGCGAGTAATCCTAGCAATGCTTTGGAATTGAGTCGTGTGGCTGTGTTTTAGGTCTCTTGTTCTGCTCTCGATTTCGTCCCCTATTGTGTTGATTTCGCTCCTTTTTTATAGAGAAGTCTCTTTACCCTAATCCTCATAGGATTTGGGCTTGGTACCTGCCTCTACATGAGATAAGGCCGTTTTGAATATTCTCCTCAAGAGATAGACTCGAATATTCTCTTAACGATATTGGTGGCCATATCCCGTTGCGGCATGTATTGACCCATTGCTTACCGTTACGGCCCGTATTGAGTCAATGCTCACCGTTTTGGCTGGGATTGAGTCAATGCTCACCGTTTTAGCTGGGATTGAGTCAACGTTCACCGTTTCGGCCGGCACTGATCCAATATTCTTGGAGAATGCATAATTCTCTATTATTTACATAATATATCATAATCATAATGGAATTTATCTATTACAATTTACATGACTAAAATTATGCCCAACACTAGTTTTCCTAACCGTTTCTCATCTAGCGTAATATGGACACAAAGATATCGGTAAACCAAATTCTCTAGCCTCCCGATCAACATCCTTGTTTTGCAAGGTGCAAGCATTAATGTCCGCCACTGCCAGCCATAACTTATAAGTTATTTTGTTTTAAAATTAAATAAAATAAATTAATATTACAAATTTCAATAAATAAATATAATATGTGACAATGCTTGTACCATGCAAAACGTGTGGTATATTATTAAATTATTATTCATTCATAAGAAATATTATTATTATATAGTGAAAAATTTATATAAATGAATTTTAGAAGGAATATTAAATTATTATCAAGCATTTTCACCCTTTATTCTGTTTTTTTTTTCAAAATTATACTTAGAAAAAAGTAAATTGAGTAAATTACGAAAGGCACGACTATCTTGAAAATTTTGATACAATTTCTGGACCATCACCTAAAATCATTTATTCTTGTGGACCCTTTTATTTTATTTGTTTTTTTTTACAACAAAGTACAAGATTGGCTCAAACGAGTCAATACGAAGGAATATTGTTTACATAGGTAATTAAGTGCGGTATTGTGCGAACACGGCGTGCTAAATTATCCTCTTTATCCGCCTATATGTCCTTCAAATAAGGCGTAAAAACTGGCCACTCGGAAGGCGAAGACACCATCTTCACTAAGTCGGAGCAGTCGTGAGAAAGAGACGACAGATTGGTTATCCGCCCTAATTATACAGCCCATAGCCCATATAAGGGATTCCATCTCAGTATGAAGAGGGGAGAGACTACGGCGAAGGTTGGCAGGACCCATAGTAGGGACGTCCCCCCAGGGTGATGTGCAAAATCATCCTCTACCCGCATAACAATCTGTTGCTTTCCAAGAACCATCTACAAAACAAATATAACTCGACAAAGACCTAGGAACCCCTATTCTCCCACTTCCACAGGGAGCAAGCCCACTAGTAATATCCGATGCTAATACCCTATCCTCTGTCTGGGCCAAAACCCATGCTTTTGCCTCCTCCGCTAACTGAAAAATTGCGAGGGGACTTGAATCCAGATTACTGAAAAGTTTATCATTTTGTGCTTTCTAGATATACCATAGAATCCAAGGGAAGAATTCATGTGTTGGAACATCTGGAAACTGCCAAAAGAGGGAATCCATGTTTGTGAAAATTGATTCCGAAGGGAAAAAACACTCAGGGCCGTCGGGAACTGCGACAAAGCCCAAATCTGTCTAGCTGGCGGACATTCAAAGAGGGTATGATTAATCGTCTCTTCCCGAAAACCACAAAGACCACATGTGGCATCACAACTAATACCGCGTTTTTCGTAGATTAGCTGTATCCGCTACACAGCCCGAATGCACTTGCCACATAAAGTGACAAAGCTTCGGTGGACACCAAAATTTCCACACAAAGGCCTGAAATGCTACCAAGTCGGGCCAAATACCTTCGGCGCAGGAGAGGCCGACAGATTTAAACGAAGCATATGGTACCCTGATTTTATCGAGTAATTACCAGACTTGGTAAAATGCCACCCCAGTAAATCCGGTTTATCCGGTTGTCGTAATATTTTATTTGTTTCTTAGACCTCAAATAAATAAAAACAAAAAGTCACTTAACATGTAAAAAAAATACCGTATGTAATGGACGACGGAAAAATAAATTATATATCTAATTATTTTGAGAATTTGTTAAAAATGCCCCTTTTGATATACCCCTTTTCAAAAATACCCTCTTTTTTGGCCATTTTTATTTATACCCTCTTTTAATTTTTAATGACCATTTTACCCTTAGATGAAAATTATTTTATTCAATAAAAAGAAAAACAAAATTTTCCCGCCAAAAAATTTCCGACATATTTTCCCGCCAAAAATTTTTTTGAAAAATTTTTGGAACTTTTGATAAAAAATTTCGAAAAAAAAAATTTTCCTGCCAAAATTTTTCCCGCCAAAAAAAATTTACAAGGTTTTTAAAAGGTTTTATAAGGTTTCTACCTTATAAAAGCCTTATAAACACCTTGTAAAGGCTTTTACAAGATTTTTTAAAGAGTTTTAAAAGGTTTTTTAAACAACTTGTAAACGCTTTTACAAGATTTTTAAAAGGTTTTTAAAAGGTTTTAAAAGGTTTTTAAAAGGTTTTTAAAAGGTTTTCAAATGGTTTTTAAAAGGATTTTTAAAAGGTTTTTAAACACCTTCTAAACCCTTTTACAATGTTTTTAAAAACCTTGTAAAAGTTTTTATAAAATTTTTAAAAGGTTTTTAAACACCTTTTAAATGCTTTTAAAAAGTTTTTAAAAGCGTTTACAAGGTGTTTAAAAACCTTTTAAAGCATTTACAAGCTTTTTAAAAGCATTTACAAGGTTTTTAAAAGCGTTTACAATGTGTTTAAAAACCTTTTAAAAACCTTGTAAACGCTTTTAAAAGTTTTTTAAAAGCATTTACAAGGTTTTTAAAAGGTATAAATTTCAATATTTTTGGCGGGAAAATTTTTCGATTTTGGCGGGAAATTTTTTTTTTTTGGCGGGAAAAAAATTTTTTCGGGAAAAATTTTTAATTTTGGCGGGAAATTTTTTTGGCGGGGAAATATTTTCGATTTTGATGATTGTACATTATTGCTGTCACTCAAAAAGGATAATTTGGTCATTTTGTATATAAAGATGGGTAGTTTTAAAAATGGTCAACATGAAGAGGTATTTTTAAAAAGAGATATGAAAAAAGGGGCATTTTTGAGAATGCCCCAATTATTTTCCATTATTTTGATGTTATCGTAAGGTACAAAGGAATTTACCAGAGTCCAGAAGAATATAGACAACAAATATAATCAAGAATGGTGGTTATTAAAGAAATACAAATTAAAGAAGATAAAAGTAAAGTGAACTACACTTATTTCTTAAGTAAGTGTTTTGTTTTCTGTTTAATTAAGACCTGAATGGTGGTTACTGTTCACTAACAATTCGGTAATTAGTGGCCAAATTTTACAATTCTCTTTAGACCATTTGTCTTCTTAAATTAATTTCATTTTCTTTAATAAACGAGATTTTGAGTTCAACAAAACTTGAAGTTAATTTAAGAAAAAATTAGAATACATACCTCAAAGTTAATAGGAAATTTGAACTCTATACTAAATCTTTTAAGTCTTTGAAATATACCTTATAGATTGAACTAAATGACTATTTTGTCCTTGGTTACAAATTAATTAAACTAAATACAATATAATTAAATTAATTTATTTGAAAATATTATTTTTAAAAATAATATGTAAACTAGATATTCGAATTTCTTTCTGAATTGTTTTTTAAAAAATTATGAATTAATTTATTATATATAATATTAATCAATAACTAAAAGATTAAATTAAGATAAAATAAATAACATATACCCTTAATTAATAATTAATTAAATAATAAAAAATATACACAAAATAATTAAACTTATTATTGTTAGAAAATTATTTTTAAAAATCACTGTTATTTTAGATATTGATTTTTTTTTTATAATGATGAAGAAGTTTATTATGAAAAGTATTAATCAATAAAAAAAATTAAAATTCAGATTCAAAAAAGTTGTTTTATAAAACATAAACAATACAACAATGACAAAATTACAGTTAAATACAATATAATTAAATTAATTTATTTGAAAATTTTGTTTTTAAAAATAATATGTAAACTAGATATTCGAAATTTTTCTGAATTGTTTTTTAAAAAACTTATGAATTAATTTATTATATATAATATTAATCAATAACTAAAAGATTAAATTAAGATAAAATAAATAACATATACCCTTAATTAATAATTAATTAAATAATAAAAAATATACACAAAATAATTAAACTTATTATTGTTAGAAAATTATTTTTAAAAATCACTGTTATTTTAGATATTGATTTTTTTTTTATAATGATGAAGAAGTTTATTATGAAAAGTATTAATCAATAAAAAAAATTAAAATTCAGATTCAAAAAAGTTGTTTTATAAAACATAAACAATACAACAATGACAAAATTACAGTTAAATACAATATAATTAAATTAATTTATTTGAAAATTTTGTTTTTAAAAATAATATGTAAACTAGATATTCGAAATTTTTCTGAATTGTTTTTTAAAAAACTTATGAATTAATTTATTATATATAATATTAATCAATAACTAAAAGATTAAATTAAGATCGTGGATCACGATCCAATAATCTGTTATTCAATTGTGGATCTCGATCCAATAATCTGTTATTCAATCGTGGATCACGATCCAATAATCTGTTATTCAATCGCGATTAAAGATCTGGTATTATTTAGTAATTCAATTTTAAAAATTTATTATATAAAAATTAAAAATAAATTAATTAGAATTTTTCTTTTTTCCATTTATGTTTAGTAAATGTTTTAGATAGTATTAGTTTTCATTTAAGAAAAAAGTTTTGATAAATAATTATATATTTTAATTTTATTTTGAAAATTGTTAACTTTAATAAAATAATAAAAAATTGTGAGCTTTTAGAAAATAAATCAATAGATCAAAAAAATTGACTATGTAACAAATCAATTAATAAAAGAATAAATCAACTTTTTAATATAAATCAACAAAGAAAAAACATAAATCAGCAGGAATAAAATATAAGTCGACTAGTTAAAAAAGGCAATCATATTAATAAGTCAACTTAAAATAAAATAAGTCTACTAAGACCAAACAAATCAACGGGAAAAAAAATATAAATCAACAAAAAAAACAAACAAGTCAACATCATCAAAAGTCGACTTTATAAAAAAAACAATCAAACAAAAAAAAGTCGATAATTATAAAATAAATCGATGGAAAAATAAATAAGTCGAAAAAAATTAAACTTAAGTCAACCATTCAAAATATCGTCCTTATTAATAAATCAGTGTAAAATATAATAAGTCAACAATAAATAAACAAATCAACAGAAAACAAATATAAATTGATGAACAAAAAAATAAGTCAACAGCTAAAAAAATTGACTATGTTATAAATTCATTATCCATAACATAAGTCGACTGTTCTAATATAAGTCGATGACAAAGATAATTAAGTCAACAGAAGTAAAAACACAAAACGATTTTTCAAAAAGTCGACATTATAAATAATTAACCTTGATTAAAATAAGTCTAAAATATTGATATATATATATATATATTATAAATTGTATAATCTTGAATTATTTATTTTTAAATAAATTTAAATCTAAATAATATCAACAAAAATATTTAAATTCTTTTTCTTTAATCAAAATTTTAAGATCAAAAATTTATTCATGTAATCATTATTTAAAATACAATAAGTAATTTTTGTTATAATTTTAAATTATTAAATAATACATTCTGAATTTAACAATTTTAAAAAATAATTTATTTTTAAAGTTGATTTATTTTTAAATATAAGTTAAGTTTTTATTATTTTTATTTAATTGTTAAAATTATTTAATAATAAGAGTATTTTGTCTATTTTTATTTTAAAATCTGTAGTTTTTAAATAACTATAAGATTAAGTGTAATTTTCAAATTTCTTTTCTACTTTAGTATAGTTTTCAAATTGTCCTTTTTTTCTTTGGTTACAGTTATATGTTCCGGTAAAGGATCAGAGAAGATCATATATAAGTCGACATATTTCGTAGGACCCATATTTAATATTAACTTCAAGTAAACCATATAAACTCACATGCAAGACATGACAACCTCTTGAAGCTAATATCATACGTGACATAATTAATGGTGAAGGATAATTATCGATATGATTTTGGGTCAAGGAACAATAAGTTTAAATTTAACTAGCTTAGCAATTTCAGCCATATTTTGAACATTCGTCGTGTTACTAATACTTTTTTTTTTAAAGTAAAATTTTTTATTTAGTTATACCTTACAAAATAGATTAATCATTGGAATTGTATTTCGTTTTACATTTTTACTATTAATTATTGATAAATGAGATATTTGTTTGTCAAAAACTTACATCAAAATCATTCAACAACATATATATATAGATATATATATATACACAAAATAAATTATGTAGAATGACAATTGTTATAAAGCGGAAGGAGTATGGTTTTCTTTTTAAGTTAAATTAGCTGCAAAGTATGCATTTGTCATGTGACTTTATTGGTACTTAAGTGGGCATTTTATGCCAAAAGATAAGGAAAATTAAAGTGTCTGTTTATTGAAATATTATTTGTTAATTTGGTCTAAAGGCTCAAAGTGAAATGATTTTGCAATCAGCCTTCTATCATTTCAACTATATAAAAAAAGCAACCAACCAAAATGATAATTTTTTGTTTTTGTTTTTGTTTTTGTTTTTGTTTTACACTAATGGTTGTTGTAACTAGCTATTTGATAAATTTTAATTGTTTAGTGTTTTAGAACGAAGATGAGATATGATTATTTATTAGTATATGACTTTCTGTTGGTTATCTGCTTCAATACTCTTCCTACTAGTTGTCTGACACGGTTTCTATACACTGTTGTAAATTTGATGTCTGATAGTGCAAGCCAAGCAATCTCCCATAATCCTTAATTCTTGTCTCTTTTATAGATCCTCTCTTGATAATATTTTTTTTTGGGTTAATATGAAATTCTAACTTAATGGTTTTTCTTCATCCATTTTGTTTCTCAAAATTCTAAATTAAAATGATTTATAGTTTGATTTTCTTTTTCAAAATTTGAACACAACCAATATATATATATATATATAGTATTACTGTATTTGTACTATTGGTGTCGATATATACAAACTATTACCCAAATTAAAATTTGGTAGATGCATTATTAATGTAGAATTGTCCTATGACTTAATTAACTAATAATGTTTTTTCTCTTTGTCAGTAGAAAAGTGAGGAAATAATTAGCTATGGCTATGGCTTTCATATGTCTTGCTCATGCTTTATAGGCTTTAGGCATTCACTACTAATACTCTAGGCCTTTATTAGTTTAAGCAGTGCCTTCACATCCAAAATCCACCTGCAGCTCTCTCTCTCTCACATTATCCTCTTTCTTAATTCAAAGTCTCTTAACTTCTTAAACCCCTAATTAAATCTACACTCCATACCCTCTTTCTATTTCTCAGATCCTTGTTTCTGATTATTCTCAAGAAAACTTTTGTTTTTTGTAGAGCATTAAGAGAAAGTTTGCTGCTGCTTCTTCTGGTTGTGAGGGTATGTGCTCTTGATTTCTTCAGTCAAATTTTCACTAATTTTAAAGACAACAGTTTTGTTATGATGATAATAAATATTAAGTCCTCTTCATTATCATCATCATCGACCTTTATTTCTTCTACTTGAAATAAGACCTTTATTTCTCAAGTGGGTTTGTCAGCTTTTGCTTAAGCAGGCTTGCAATAAGTTTTTTTTTTCTTTTTCTTTTGTATTTTTCCGTATTGTTCTCTATCTTTATGGACCTTCTAAAATTAGGGTTTTTGCTTTTTGTTTGGAGGAAATTATTAAAGAAGTGGGTTTAATGAGTAGTGAAGAAAGCTCTTTCTTTTTTTGTTGCTTAATCATATGATATTTACTCAAATAGTTATCTTTACTCTTGTATTTTCTTCCTCACTAGTGTCGTGTTTGTCCCCAAACCAAGAAACACTTTTCCAAATCCAATAAACAGGTTTCAATTAACCGTGACTTCTTCTGTAGCAGAGAGCTCAAGAGAATGGAGATTGCAAGTCAAGAAGATCCCACTCCAATAAATACTAGCTACGGTAATAGTGGAGGTGGGCTTGGGAATATGATCCATAATCATCATGCCAATTCTGCTCCAACATCTCTCAACATTACTACTCCAATCCCACTACAAGTCTCCTCAAATGGTAACGGTCTTGGCAAAAATCATGACTACTCTCATCATCATCATCATCATGTGGGCTACAACATCATGGTCGGCAATAACAACATCAAGAAAGAGAAACCTGTGGTGATCAAGTACAAGGAATGCCTAAAGAATCATGCAGCTTCAAAGGGAGGCAATGCCATTGATGGTTGTGGAGATTTTATGCCAAGTGGTGAAGATGGTTCCATTGAAGCTCTCACTTGCTCAGCTTGTAACTGCCATAGAAACTTCCATAGAAGAGAAGTCGAAGGTGAAGAAAAAACCTTCTTTTCCCCTTACCTCAACCACCACCAACAACCTCCGCCACAGAGAAAACTCATGTTTCACCACCACCACCACAAGATGATGAAATCACCATTACCGCAACAAATGATAATGCCAATTGGTGTCGCAACCGCTGGATCCAACTCAGAGTCAGAAGATCTCATGGAAGAAGACGGTGGAGGAAGCTTGACATTCTGGCAGCCACAACCGCCACCGCCACCATATAGTTACGGACATAATCAGAAGAAGAGGTTTAGGACAAAGTTCACACAAGAGCAAAAGGAGAAGATGATGAGTTTTGCGGAGAGAGTTGGTTGGAAGATGCAAAGACAAGAGGAGTCTGCTGTTCAACAGCTTTGTCAAGAGATTGGAATCAGGAGAAGAGTTCTTAAAGTTTGGATGCACAACAACAAACACCATTTATCCAAGAAGAGCAACAACATTAATGACAATGTAGATCAGCTCGGTAATAAAGACGTTAATAACGCAACTACTGAAAATCTTGCTTCTACTAGTCCTAGTTAAGTTAAATTGTTGTTATAACTTCACTCATGTGACTACTTAATAAAGTACTTGCTCATCGTATGGTTAATGTTTTACCCTTTCTTTTGTTAATCATGGTTTAGGTAGCTTTCTAATGTGTTTTATTAGGATACTATATAATCTTGGAGTGTATAAGATAAGGTTTCGAGGTTTAATTTCTAGTAGTAATATGTTTAAGAAAATTATTGGCGGCCTGAGTTGCCTGACCAATGCATTGGGAATTTCACTGTTTATTTATTATTTCGAATCATTAGACTTTGTAGTTCGTGATATCATTTTAGTCATATACAACTTCTATATTTTGTGTGTATATGTAGCGGAATTTTAGATCTTTATCGTGCAACTTTTCTCATATAAAGCTTTTTTCTGACAAATGAGTCGCTTACGCTGCTAAAAAGTTAAGGGAATAGACCTCGTAAAATAAAAGGAACAAAGGAAGAAAGCGTATCAAGTTTCAATCACCAAAATAAAGTTACAAAAATATGATAATTTCCTTTTTTAACTAAATAAATTCGAAATTAAATAAATAGAAGAAATAAAAATAGAAATTTTATTTTATTTTATATTCTAATTTAAACAAAATAAAATTACGAAAGATAATTAAGATAACAAAATATGATTTTTTTGGGTATTTCTTTTAATACATAGGGAAATAAATAATAAACTGAAGCAAAAAAAAAAAATTATATAAGAAACTGAAGTAAATAAACAAGAACAAAACAAGAAACATATTTTTTTTTGGATTTATTGCAAGCAAACTAGCAAAAACAGAAAATTAAAAGAGATAAAAGGTTGGATGAACACAACCTGATGGATATGAGCTTTTGAAGCTCTAATACCAGATGATATAAGATTGAGAATCACTCCACAATCTTATGTATAAACGATGATTAAGAACTGATCAACAAGCGTCGGTGGAAGATGGAAACGATGGTAAAGGTGGTGGTGATGCTTTGATTGACTCTCTCAATCGGTGGAGAGGTAGTCTTGTTTAAATCACACAAACAATCCTAATCCTGTAATCTCAAGAATCAAATGAATCTCTCAAATGAAACTTAAGACAAACTTGCTTAAACAAAAGCCACTATTTGAATAAAACAAAACAAACTTTGTATATTTCTTGAAATGATTGAAAGGTGGTTTTACACGGGGGAACGAACTAAGCTTATATAGGCTCAAAAATAATGCTATTCTGATCTTCTAAAGGTGTAAATATATAAACAAATAAATCAAAATTAATGCATATGGGCGTTGGAGTAGATTGCTTGGCCAAATATGTTAAGTGAGTGAACGCCTTGTATCTTGATGAGAATCTCTGGTTTGTGTAGATTCTTTCAAAATCGTGCTTGTCAAGTCGTCGAAAGGAAAAGAACCGTTGGAGATTAATTGCTCCAAGTATAAATGCTCTTGGCGCTGGATATGGAAAGTGTTGAAGTTTAAATGGGTGAGATTAAATCCAGTTGATCCAAGGCCTGAAAATGAAGCTTGAGGTCTTCTTAAGAGTCTCTAGTTGTAATAGATACTCTCCTGGACGCCAAACATCAGACTGAAGTCTCTTAAAACCGAAAGGTTCCAAATAAGACAAGTGTTTCCTCCCTGCACTTTGGTTGATGATGACTTGATTTCCTCAGCAGTAAGTGTCCGTTCGGAGATGGATGATTCAGAGACTATGAATGTATAAGGTAAATATGTTTGTAGGTTAATGTTTTATTGCTTAAAAATGTGTAAGTAATGTTTAGCTTTAGTTAAGCTGTGTTTTAAAGTGCTTTGTGTGACATTAAATCGTCACCCGAAGCTTGGCCGGAAATTTTAGTCCCTGGTGAGACCGTATCACCTCATGGTATGTGGCCGAGGGATAGGGTATTTCAGAATCCTCCTTGATTGATCACCGAAAACATACTAGATTTACCACAAACAGTAAATTCAGCGACTCCAACACGAGATGGCGACAACAACGGTTTCTTTGGTGAAGGGTGAAAATGATTTGGTGCTTTGTTGGTTGAGTTGATGTGGCGGTCGGTATTGAGACAAGGTGAGGAGGATTAGGAGATGAAGATGGGTTGTGGCGATTAGTTTTTTTTTGTTGGCCGGAAATTAACACAATTTTGAATTTTAGCCCAATAAAACATAATACTCAACATTGAATATTACTATGTGATCCAGATATTCGGCCACATTTTTAATGTCATTCGGATCCGGATCCATATCCGGCAGATTCAAATAATTACTATCTAGATTTATATCTACCCTAATTGGATATCCGATTTTTCGGTTCGGAACTTCGGATCCAAAATTTTATTACAGGCCATATTCAACTAAATAATAAAATTGATGTTTAAAATAAATTTGAAATATATGTATACATATAAAGTTACCTTTTCCTCTCTTCTTGTACAGCCACGTCAGCATTTCTTCTTTAATAAATTGGGTTTTTCGGATTGTACGTAGCCCAAAGTTTTCCAAGTTTTCAGGCCCACACCTTTTTTGTATCCTATAGATTAAACCTATTAATGCCTCTCCTCTGTGCTGTCAAGGACGCTCCACCTCCACCGGTTGCTCTCCTCCTTAACTCATGATCCATGCCGTTTCACCATTTGATGCGAATTCAAGTCTTCCAGTCCTCTACACTTTCACTTATCCTTCCATGTCTTCCATCACAATTGCTACGGTTTCGTTCGTAACTGCTAATTATGTTCTTCCATCTTCTCTGATTTAATGGACAGTCCACTACTTCTTCCTTAAATTGTCGTAAGTCCTTCTGCTATATAAACCAATCTCTTGCTATTGTCATTTCCTCATCCTACACTTGGCCTTACATTCTCTTCTTAGAAGTATGAACTCCTCTTTCGTTTCTTTCGCTGACCTTAAAGCTGGTCGACTTGACCAACAAATCGTAGGTAGGATCCTCCATTTCTGGCCTGCTCGAAACCTTAAAAAAGGTGGACAACTCATGGGGGTTGATTTTCTTCTGATTGATGAAAAGGTGCCCTCAATCTCCATTCTCCCCTTCATTCATTCTGAATTATTTACTTACCCTTTGTTTTTATTTCCCTCTTTTGCAGTCTACTTTGATGCAATGCTCCATTTACGTCATCCACCTTTCCAAATCCGAACACGCTCTGCGTGATGGGGCTATGTATAGAAACAAAAGAGGTTGTTTCTTCCGTCTTCAGTGGAGAGGAAGGTCCAGAGGAATAATAGTACACGGTCAAGCCAAACAAGAAACAACACGGTTTGAGAAGACAATACAAAAGGATGATGTAATGATTGACAGACTCAATTCGAAGCTTCTTATTGCGAATGATCAGTTAGAAGCAGTATCTGCAACTGAAGAAAGAATCAGCTCTCTTGCTGACAATTTAACTACATCATTTGAGAAGCTAAAGAATGATAAAGAAGCTGCAAAGAAAGAGGAGCTTGTGCTAAAAGAAGAAGCAACAGTCATCAAGAGTGAAGTACAGAACACAAAAATAGGAATTGGTGAAAAGGAGAAAGAGTTGCTTTCAAAGTTAGATGAGCTTGAGAAATCTAAGCACGCAGAGGCTTTAGCTCGAGAGAAGCTCGAGTCTATGGCAGAGAAGACAATGGAAACTCGGGAAATGAAATCTCAGAGAAGTTCAACCATCACAATCTCAAGATTTGAGTACGAGTATTTGAGTGGACAAGCTTGTCACGCGAAAGAAACTGCAGAGAAGAAAGTGGAAACTGCAATGGCGTGGGTTGAAGCACTCAAGGATAGCACTAACGCGATTTTGTTAAGGACGGAATCTTTAAAGTGAGTGAGTGGGAAATCAATGGTGGAAGAAGAAAGGGCATCGTTCAGAATGCATAGGTCGCTATCAATAAAGAGACTGGTCCAAAATGAGATTCAAAAGTTCAAGCAGAAGTCAGAAGACTATGGCGTGATCAGGTCTCCTAAACCTATAAGAAAATCAAAGTCACAAAGAGAACTCAGGAGACAAAGGCTTGATCAACTCTCCTAGACCGGTAAGAAAATCGGCAAGGCTGAGCGGGAAGTTCACACCGGTTCAGGGAGGGAAGTCGAGAAGATAATCATCAGGGAACAGAGCGATTCCAACGTTTTTTGTAATCAAGAAGAAGAGGAAAGTTCCAAGCTTGGTTAAAATTTTTAGCAGGAAAAGGCGTAAGTCCTCTTTAGAACAACGAGCGTAACTGAGTTTTGTTTTGCTTGCATTTTTCACATTGTTTGTAATTGTAATGTATAGCTTGTAACCGGTTTATTGTTTTGAATTTTATTGTATTTATGTATATTGGTTTGTTCATAGGCTTCTCCGCATGAATCACTTTAAAAGAAAAAAAAAGAGGATTTTCGTCGCTATGTGGGGTTTAACAAAGAGGACGAGAGGTGGTGATACAGTCATTATAAAAGTTTATCGTAAGTACTTCCTTTCTAATCTTTATAATATTGTCTATCGTATCTTCGTCAAACATGTGAAAGTTCAAGGTAAATGAATTTTTGTTGATCCTATTATCCTAATATTAATATATTCAAGAAAAAAGTGCAGAGTAAAATTTCATGGATGCCTTGCGGAGTTGGATCAATTATTGTATTTGTTGTGTCGTTTCATGCGCAAATGCTCTAGCAAACCCATTCAAAAATATAGTCATATATAGATGTTGTTTAATATTATTTTTCATTCATTTGCATCAATTGTTGCAGTGCACTATTTATATGTGATCAAGGGGATGGGGAAAAACATAGGCAGCGAGCAAGCATGTTATTTTTTTACCAGATGGGTATGACTTCTGAGAATATATACACACTAACTAAGATTGTGCACTGAAGAATCGAGAGGACAAGCAGATGGTGGTGAGTGAGAAATCATCACTCATCAGAATAAACCAAAATAAAAGGAATCAAGCATCAATAAGGTCAGCCTCTATCTTCCCTCTCTCTCTTTACCAATGTCTTTTAACTGTCCTTTACGGCTGGAAAAATAAAGTTGGGCCAATAAAATAGGATCCCGAGATTGATGTAAAAAAAAGGAGATAAGTAAATAACAATAGATTTTAAGTAAACTATATCAAAGCTAGAAGTGTACAGATGGGAGTAGTGGTCAAAAAGGAATTTCGATATGGTGTAGCTATAATGATCAAAGCTACAAATTTTACACACAAAAATATATAAAAGTGAGTATTGATATGCATTCCCTCAATGCAATCAATAGCGACATATGATCACTTTTTTGATAAATAACTCATTCTAACCTTTGTTGCATACATATATTTATTATCAATTTTGTAAAACAAATTCTATATGATAGGTAATGTATGGTGATCAACAGTAGAGATGGATAATGAAAAGAGTCGATCCCAATCGCCAAGAGATGATAAGGAGTGTTGGTAACACATTTCGAAGAGATTGACAATACAAAAGAAAGTTCGCAGAGATGTAAGAAGATAGTAAGTGAGTTTACGCTGAAAGATATGTAATTCAAAGATATTTTCTGAAAGCTCAGAGAGATTTAACAATTTATTATGCATATCACAATCATGATCTAACAAGTGTAACAATTATAATTCAAAGATATTGGCTAGCAAAATTTTTGTAACAATAGTAACGTAAAATTTTATACAAAAAAACTTGATATGGTGTAAAAAATAAATAAATGAAATAGAGAGAACTATAGAAGTGGGAAAAATGAAACTAATATACTTTATAAAAATAAAATTAATTTATAATACTGGTATTACAATTCATTACAAGTTCAACATACTACAAATAACAAATAACTTACATGAGGTATATAATTTTCAAAAGTATTTAGACCAACCCCAGGGAAAATTAATATTTACAAATTCTAAAATATTAGTTGCAAAGAAAAAAATTATACACAAACACATGGTACCACATACTTTAGGTCATTTTTGTCAAAATGTTAATACACACGGTCATATGATTGAAAAAGAAAAATAATGAAAATAATTAATTCTAGAAATAGTAAATGTTAGAATTATACCGAGCGTAGCCGAGCCGACCACAAATTTGGTATAACCTTTTCGTATAACAGAAAAAAAAACACAAATCAAAGTAAATAAAACTAAAACCTAATCTAATTAGAATGAATCATAATAGTATAATATTAATAATAGAATATTAATAAACCAGAACTAACGACTAGAGCAAGAAAATAACAATAACTATACAAAACTTAATTTCTAATTCTATATTTTATGAATACAAAAAGATCATCATGATTTAAATATATTTTAAATTTCTAAAATACACAACATAATACAAACTTGAAAAAAAAATATCCAAAAAACAACAAAGAATGAAGAACAATATACGAACAACATAACCACACGGAAAGAGGTAAAAAACAAACAAAACAACCAAAATAAAATTAACTTCATCAAACTTCCGCGCGTAACGCGGATCAAATGCTAGTATATATATACTAGAAGTCATCCCGTGCTACGCACGGGTTTAGCTTAGAATGTTGTTCAATTTTAGTAATTTGGAGATTATTAGTTTTTATTTGTTTACTTACCATTGATTATTTTTGTGATTTTAAAAACATACTGATCATATTTTTTTTTTCGGTTCATTTGTTTGATATTACTTGAGTTATCCTTTTATATATAGTATTAGAGTATTTCAATACATGGAGAAAATTTTGATTGCATAGTAAAGTTTTTGTGGTTTTTTCTCCCTTTAGATTTTCAATACATATTAGAGCATGTGCATTGATGAGAGACCCATTGAATTTCTCATAATATAATATTATTTTTTAATGTAGAGAAATTTAGGAACCTCTTTCTAAAATGAGAATTTGTTAGAAATACTTTTCTTGAAATACTCCTTTTTGAACATTTTCATTTTTGTCCTCTTTTACACAAATTACAATATGTTAAATTAATTTTAAGAATTTTTTTTAGGTCTGGGTTCTCAATTTTACATTTAGGATATAGTTTTGATGGGGTAGGGTTTAGTATTTGGAGTTTTAAATTTAGAATTTAGTCATTTTATTCATAGAAAATGAGTATTTTTGAAAATGAACAACATGAAAGAGTATTATTAAAAAGTGACATAGGAAAATAGGTATTTTTGAAAATGCGTAATTTGATACTAAGATTCCTAAAAATATATGATACTAATATATAATTAGCATATACTATCATATCGTATCATGAGATAAAAAGACATCACAAGCTTAACAACATGGTTTTTCATCATATGATAGTAACATACAATTTTCGTTTTCTTATAATAGTTTAAAATATGTTTTTTTTTTTTAAAGATGAAGACTAATAAGAAACTAAATTTACAATGGAGAGACTCATATGCATCGTCCAATAAGAAGAAGTTTTAGCCTGCTTTACCACATGAATGCCCAAAAGAAAAAAGAAAAAATAGAGATTCTAAAATATAAGAAAGGAACAAAACCTAACATGTTCAACATATTAAATTATGATAGTTCATTTTTTTCATATGTTGTAATATTAACACAACCAACAAACACAACAACCTGAAGTAAAAATAAAACATGGTTCAATGCCCGACCCATAGGCCAAGCAAGTGAAGCCAAGGATTATGGCATCAATTTTTCTTGGGCATATTTTAGGCCAAAAAATTAGGTCTTTTATGTAGGAAAAAATATGATATCAATATACAATTAGCATATACTACTCAAAATTATAGAAGTCAAATTAATCATATATAATATAGAAAAATGCAACTCATATCGTATCATGAGATAAAAAGACAACACAAGCTTAACAACATGGTTTTTAAGTATATGATAGTAACATACAATTTTCGTTTCTTATAATAGTTTAAAATACATTTTTTTCTTAAAGATGAAGATTAATATGAAACTAAATTTACAATGGAGAGACTCATATGCATCATCCAATAAGAAGAAGTTTTAGCCTACTTTACCACATGAATGCCCAAAAGAAAAAGAAAAAAGAAAAAAATAGAGATTCAAAAATATAAGAAAGGAACAAAACCTAACATGTTCAACATATTAAATTATGATAGTTTATTTTTTTCATATGTTGTAATATTAACACAACAACCTGAAGTAAAAATAAAACATGGTTTAAGGCCCGACCCATAGGTCAAGCAAGTGAAGCCAAGGATTATGACATCAATTTTTCTTGGGTATATTTTAGGCCAAAAGTTTAGGTCTTCTATGTAGGAAAAAAAAACAAATTATAAGTACAATTATTATTAGATTTTTTTATAAGTTCGAAAAAAATTAGAAGTACAAGTTTTATATAAAAAACAATATATTATTCATGTAGATATCCAATTTACATTGAAATTTTATTAGGTTTATGTAAAAACATATTTCATCTTTTGAATTGTTGGTGAATGAGCATTGGATTAATGTTAATTAAACTTGTTGTTAATGAGATGTATTGTAAAATTTAATTTAGGGAAAAAAATTTGAAACTCTTATAAAAAAGTTTCCATATTCGAAAATTTTTAAAACAATAATGAGTTATTAGGAAATATGATATTTATTTTCGTATAAATGTTTAAATGAGCATGAAAACATTGAAAAGACAAAGAAAAATGTCAGCAACCAAAACGAACTACAATATGTAAAGAATGAAAATACTTGAAAATACTTTTTTATATTATTATTTTTATAATTTTATTTACAATAATGAAAAAGGTTTTTTTTAAAAAAACATTAGCATATGGCATTGAAAATTGTCGGACCGGCCCATGGAGAGTAGAAAAGTCATACATAAACATTCTAATGAATAAATAAATTTGTCAAACATTTTCACATAATTTTTTTCTTTGTAGTATTAATGCGAACAACAAACATGATAACCTGAATAAAAATCTAAAATTTATTCAAGAATACCTATTTAAATTTGGAAAGATATATAAAAATAATATAATTCTTCATAGGAACCTAATGACTGAAATTAAATAATAATGACTGAAAATTTGTGAGAGTAATTAGGGATTGAATTCTAATTTTATGGAAAACGGAATGAATTCGACTTTTAACGAAAAAGAATTGGTAAGATCTAATGAAGAATAAATGAGTAAGTAATTATCAAATTAATTACGGAAAACATCCTACCATTAGATTATATAAGATTCAAGGCCAGAAACTAAGTAGGAATGGAANATGAGATGTATTGTAAAATTTAATTTAGGGAAAAAAATTTGAAACTCTTATAAAAAAGTTTCCATATTCGAAAATTTTTAAAACAATAATGAGTTATTAGGAAATATGATATTTATTTTCGTATAAATGTTTAAATGAGCATGAAAACATTGAAAAGACAAAGAAAAATGTCAGCAACCAAAACGAACTACAATATGGAAAGAATGAAAATACTTTTTTATATTACTATTTTTATAATTTTATTTACAATAACGAAAAAGGTTTTTTAAAAAAAACATTAGCATATGGCATTGAAAATTGTCGGACCGGCCCATGGAGAGTAGAAAAGTCATACATAAACACTCTAATGAATAAATAAATTTGTCAAACATTTTCACATAATTTTTTTCTTTGTAGTATTAATGCGAACAACAAACATGATAACCTGAATAAAAATCTAAAATTTATTCAAGAATACCTATTTAAATTTGGAAAGATATATAAAAATAATATAATTCTTCATAGGAACCTAATGACTGAAATTAAATAATAATGACTGAAAATTTGTGAGAGTAATTAGGGATTGAATTCTAATTTTATGGAAAACGGAATGAATTCGACTTTTAACGAAAAAGAATTGGTAAGATCTAATGATGAATAAATGAGTAAGTAATTATCAAATTAATTACGGAAAACATCCTACCATTAGATTATATAAGATTCAAGGCCAGAAACTAAGTAGGAATGGAAACCCAAAATTGAAACTTTGAGCTAAAAGTTTATGAACTGATAAGAGAATTTTGAGAATATATAAACATCCCACAATCTAACATAACCTAGAATCGTTTCTTACCCATGANTAAAGAATGAAAATACTTGAAAATACTTTTTTATATTATTATTTTTATAATTTTATTTACAATAATGAAAAAGGTTTTTTTTAAAAAAACATTAGCATATGGCATTGAAAATTGTCGGACCGGCCCATGGAGAGTAGAAAAGTCATACATAAACATTCTAATGAATAAATAAATTTGTCAAACATTTTCACATAATTTTTTTCTTTGTAGTATTAATGCGAACAACAAACATGATAACCTGAATAAAAATCTAAAATTTATTCAAGAATACCTATTTAAATTTGGAAAGATATATAAAAATAATATAATTCTTCATAGGAACCTAATGACTGAAATTAAATAATAATGACTGAAAATTTGTGAGAGTAATTAGGGATTGAATTCTAATTTTATGGAAAACGGAATGAATTCGACTTTTAACGAAAAAGAATTGGTAAGATCTAATGAAGAATAAATGAGTAAGTAATTATCAAATTAATTACGGAAAACATCCTACCATTAGATTATATAAGATTCAAGGCCAGAAACTAAGTAGGAATGGAAACCCAAAATTGAAACTTTGAGCTAAAAGTTTATGAACTGATAAGAGAATTTTGAGAATATATAAACATCCCACAATCTAACATAACCTAGAATCGTTTCTTACCCATGAATCATTTATAAAATTGAAACCCAAAAATAAATTTTATACATAATTTAGAATCCGTTTTTGCCCTTAAATCATACACACAATTAAAACTCATATTTATTATTTCAAAATAAACAATCATCAAAAGGGGTTTACAAACTGATAAATGGTGGATTTAGATCAGAAAGGGCCTACAAATGGTTCTTATTGAAGAAGAGAAAAATAAAATATTGAGAATATTTTTTGTTTTATGGGCTAGTAGTTACTTAGGTCCAAAATAAAAATGATTTTAGTTAATTAGTTCCAAACAACAAAATAAGATATGTGTTAGATAGATATCATCCCAAGTGTTATCTTCTCAGCAAAAGTTGAGAAAAACCTTGTCATATATAGTAATAAGATACTAGCCCAAAATAAGCAAACCCAACCAACCAAATCCGTTCACAAGTCATTTGGGCCCGGCCCAACGTTTTCCCGCCACCCTCTTCCCTCCAAAAGACATCGTGAGTAAAAAACCCCTTTTCCCTCATAACTTTCGAGAGAGAGAGAGATACAGAGACGAAGCAAAGATGTCAGGTTGGGACGAAGGAGCAGTTTACTTCAGCGACCAGCCGCAGTTCCCGGAGGCCGGAGACGCGGCCAACGTCAGCCCCCATGCCGTCTTAACCAAATTTAAGGAATTCATTCGAAATTTCGAGATCGAGCAGAACTGCTTCCCTTACAGAGAAGCTCTCATCGATAACCCTAAGAGACTTCTTGTCCACCTCGAAGATCTCCTGGCCTTCGATTCTGATCTCCCGTCTTTAATCCGATCCGCTCCTGCTGATTATCTCCCTGTGGTA
>NC_025693.1:1648271-1651521 GCF_000633955.1 Camelina sativa
CATTCGAAATTTCGAGATCGAGCAGAACTGCTTCCCTTACAGAGAAGCTCTCATCGATAACCCTAAGAGACTTCTTGTCCACCTCGAAGATCTCCTGGCCTTCGATTCTGATCTCCCGTCTTTAATCCGATCCGCTCCTGCTGATTATCTCCCTGTGGTATGACCGCAATTCTTCTTCACCGTTGTGAATTAAAGATATTAGGGTTCCTAAAAGTATTGGTGTTTTTATGAGATTTCTTAGTGTTTAGAAAATTTTGGCTGAATCAAGCTCTGTACTGCTTATCTTAGTTCTTATAGATATGTTTACAGGCCTGGGAAAAACATTTGTGTGTTGAGTGTTACAGAAAGATTCATAACTTTTCAGTTTACGAGTGTCTATTTGCACATGAGAGATTTCTTATAGATCTGAGAAAAGTTGGCACGAATCAATCATTTATATTGCAGTTTGAGAAAGCAGCTGGTGAAGTGTTGGCTGGATTGAAAATGAGGGAGGCTAATGAGGGAGGGGAAATGGAGGAACCTTTGCCAAAGGATGTTCAGATTTTACTGACTTCAAGAGAGGATCCAGTGTCAATGCGGTTACTTGGGGTATGTCTTTGTTTTTATTAGTGTCGTCTGATTTAAATGTTATCTGTTATGTGTTTTCTCTCGTTAGTCTGGAGATTTACTTTAGCTTTCCACAGGCCCAGTACATCTCAAAATTGGTTAAAATCTCTGGGATCAGCATTGCAGCTTCGAGAGTGAAAGCAAAGGCCACTTACGTATTTTTAGTATGTAAGAATTGTAAAAAAACAAGGGAAGTTCCATGTCGCCCGGGTCTTGGTGGGGCAATTGTTCCTCGATCATGTGATAATATTCCACAGGTACTACTTGTAAGATTTCTTTGATTCGTTGGTAATCTATGTTTGCAATTATCCTGAGTTTTGATAAGACCAACTGGATTTTGTTTAGCCTGGGGAAGAACCTTGCCCTCTTGATCCATGGATGGTGGTTCCTGATAGGAGCCAGTATGTTGATCAGCAGACATTAAAGCTACAGGAGAATCCGGAGGTATATATCTGTTGCTTTTTTTTTTTTATCTCTTCGGTATTATTTTTCAGTGTAAGCAGTTCTATATGAAATGCTTCTGACTTTGAAGGATGTTCCTACTGGAGAACTTCCAAGGAATATGCTTCTCTCAGTTGATCGTCATCTTGTACAAACAATTGTACCTGGAACCAGACTGACAGTAATGGGTATCTACAGCATTTTCCAAGCTTCATCATCATCTAACTCGTAAGCTTTTAGTTTATGTCAAATGAGAGTGTAGATTGTTTTCTAGTAAAGTTGCACCAATAGTAATGAACTTATTTGTTAACCTTCTGATGTAGGCATAAAGGTGCAGTTGCAATTCGACAGCCTTACATAAGAGTTGTTGGATTGGAAGACACAAATGAAGCGAGTTCTCGTGGCCCTGCCAACTTCACTCCTGACGAAGTTAGTAATGCATCATTTGAATCTTTTTTTTTTTCCTTTTTTCATTTGATAGCCTATGATATTGTTATGGTTTCACAATGAACTATTGAAGTCATCATAGCTGAGCTATTCTGGTTCCTGGGCTGTCAATATTCTAGNATCTCTTCGGTATTATTTTTCAGTGTAAGCAGTTCTATATGAAATGCTTCTGACTTTGAAGGATGTTCCTACTGGAGAACTTCCAAGGAATATGCTTCTCTCAGTTGATCGTCATCTTGTACAAACAATTGTACCTGGAACCAGACTGACAGTAATGGGTATCTACAGCATTTTCCAAGCTTCATCATCATCTAACTCGTAAGCTTTTAGTTTATGTCAAATGAGAGTGTAGATTGTTTTCTAGTAAAGTTGCACCAATAGTAATGAACTTTTTTGTTAACCTTCTGATGTAGGCATAAAGGTGCAGTTGCAATTCGACAGCCTTACATAAGAGTTGTTGGATTGGAAGACACAAATGAAGCGAGTTCTCGTGGCCCTGCCAACTTCACTCCTGACGAAGTTAGTATTGCATCATTTGGATCTTTGTTTTTCCTTTATTCATTTGATAGCCTATGATATTGTTACGGTTTCACAATGAACTAAAAAGCCATCGTAGCTGAGCTATTCTGGTTCCTGGGCTGTCAATATTCTAGTTCATCACTAAAAACCAAATATGCCTTGAGTTGCTGTTGGCCTTATGAAATTTTCTTCTTTGTACAACTTCCAAGTGACTGTGATGGTGTTCAGCAAAACTACTTTGTGCTTTTGTGCTTTTAGTTTAGCATAAACCATTTAGATCTGCTTGGAACATCGCTTTATGCAGCCTTGTGTACAATTTCATTAATCAGTTTTGTCTGTCACAATGTTACGTTAGGAGGAAGAATTCAAAAAGTTTGGTGATAGTCAAGATGTATATGCAAACATTTGCACCAAGATCGCTCCTTCTATTTTTGGTCATGAGGATGTGAAGAGAGCAGTGGCGTGTCTTCTCTTTGGAGGATCAAGGAAGGTAGGTGACTGCGATTTCAGTTTTCATTTTCTGTACACTTGGATGTATTTTTGACATTTTTATATACATTTTTATCTTCAATTCAGAGCCTGCCGGATGGAGTGAAACTAAGAGGTGATATTAATGTTCTGCTTCTGGGTGACCCATCAACTGCAAAATCACAGGTTTGTATCAATGATTTAAAATAAGAGTGATAGTGTTTTTATATTTTCTATGCCTCTCTTATTAGCCCGATATTCATCGTACAACCTTTTGTTCTAGTGTTAGATTACAGTCCTTACAAAAATTCAGTGGTATTTTCAACACCTGTAGCTAACATGTTGAAACCCAATTTGCTTCTTTTTTTTTTTTATATATATCTTTCCAGTTTCTTAAATTTGTGGAGAAGACGGCTCCAATAGCTGTTTATACATCTGGAAAAGGATCTTCGGCTGCTGGGCTCACGGCGTCGGTGATTCGAGATAGCAGCACAGTATGTCCTATGTTCGCCAGTGTTTTTCTGCCACATTCTCTTTTTTTCTGTTATATGAGATGTTCAAAATTAGTTTACAACAGATTCTCAGTTATTTTACACAATATTTTCTCTGCAGCGAGAGTTCTATCTTGAAGGTGGTGCTATGGTTTTGGCTGATGGAGGTGTCGTGTGTATTGATGAATTTGACAAGATGAGACCGGAAGATAGGTAACTCAAATCTGAATCATAGTGTTGATGAATCCAATTCTTCTTGATGAGTTGAATGATGGAAT
>NC_025693.1:1652757-1676713 GCF_000633955.1 Camelina sativa
TTTTTCTAGGGTTGCTATACATGAAGCAATGGAGCAGCAGACAATCTCCATTGCAAAAGCTGGAATAACAACTGTCCTTAACTCTAGAACCTCGGTGCTTGCTGCTGCTAACCCGCCATCTGGTCGATATGATGACCTTAAGGTTTGAAATCTGATATTCTTTGTCAACATGATGTTTTCCTGATTCTTGTTTGCAATATTCTTAGGGGACGGTTTTTTTGGGTTTGCAGACTGCACAGGACAATATTGATTTGCAAACAACAATTCTTTCTAGATTTGATCTTATCTTCATTGTCAAGGACATCAGGAAATATTCCCAAGACAGGGTAAGCAAGCAAAGAAACACTTCGTTCAGAAATTTAATGTAGTACAGAGAGAAACAGAGATTAACCACGTAGATCACTGTGAGTGGGAATGTTTGCTTCCTTACATGATTAATGTTGGAATCATCATTTGACAGGAAATAGCCAGCCATATTATAAGGGTTCATGCATCTGCGGAAAAATTTTCGGGTGAAAACACAGATGCTAAAGAAGATAACTGGCTCAAAAGGTATGATTTCATTCGCCAAGACAACTTGTTCTTGCATATTTCTATTCGAAACTATGACTTTAAGATTTAATGGTCGTCACATTAGGTATATACAATACTGTCGGGCAAGGTGCCATCCTCGTCTCTCAAAAGCCGCTGCTGAGATTCTGCAGCAGAAATATGTCACGATCAGAATGGTAATTGTCATCACATTAGAACATTTGACAATAAGATGATAAAAAGAAAAAAAAAAAAGTTGGTCTCTCAATATAAAATTTTCCGTTAAACAGGATATGAAGAGACGTGCACATGAAACAGGAGAGGCTGCTCCGATACCTATCACAGTGAGACAACTCGAAGCTATTATCAGACTGAGTGAGTCACTTGCAAAAATGAGACTGTAAGTAATCTTATGAACATAGATATTCCTGAAACTTGATGGGATGTGCCGTGCATTGACATTGTTAAATATGTCAGGTCACACGAGGCCACAGAAGATGATGTAGGCAAAGCCTTTAAACTTTTTGATACCTCAACCATGGATGCAGCAAGATCAGGGATAAATCAACAGATAAACATAACAGGCGAAATGGCTAATGAGATCAAGGTTAGTTCTTGTGGGAAGAAATAATCCAGTCATATCTTTAGATTTTGGTTGGAGATGTAATCACTCGATTGTTTTGGTGTGAAAANAAAAAAAAAATTGGTCTCTCAATATAAAATTTTCCGTTAAACAGGATATGAAGAGACGTGCACATGAAACAGGAGAGGCTGCTCCGATACCTATCACAGTGAGACAACTCGAAGCTATTATCAGACTGAGTGAGTCACTTGCAAAAATGAGACTGTAAGTAATCTTATGAACATAGAGATTCCTGAAACTTGATGGGATGTGCCGTGCATTGACATTGTTAAATATGTCAGGTCACACGAGGCCACAGAAGATGATGTAGGCAAAGCCTTTAAACTTTTTGATACCTCAACCATGGATGCAGCAAGATCAGGGATAAATCAACAGATAAACATAACAGGCGAAATGGCTAATGAGATCAAGGTTAGTTCTTGTGGGAAGAAATAATCCAGTCATATCTTTAGATTTTGGTTGGAGATGTAATCACTCGATTGTTTTGGTGTGAAAAACAGCAAGCTGAAACACAGATAAAGAGAAGAATGGGGATTGGAGCTCGGTTATCAGAGAGAAGACTTATAGAAGATCTGGCTAGGATGGGAATGAACAATTCAATGGTACCTAAGCTAACGTCTTTGTTGTTTAATTTTCAGTAAACCGACTTGGGGTTTGAGTATGTGAATGTTAAAATTGCAGGTGAGGAGGGCTTTGTTAATAATGCACCAGAGAGGTGAAGTTGAGTACCAGCGAGAGAGACGTTCCATTGTCCGCAAAGCTTGATCGTCTAAGGCACACAATCTCAGGATAATTCAACGATAACAAAACCAAAAAAAAATATATTTAGCATTATTAAGTTAAACTTGTAGGCTAAAAATATACTTAATGCTTTTCAATACAGTTCGTTAATAGTGCTCGAGTTGTCTATTTTCAGTTTTAAGAATAATTAATGAGAGTTATTAGAGGAAGTATATCAGAACAATGTCCATAAAATATAAGTCTAGTTAGTAAGGTCCAAGTTCTTGTTTTCCCTATGTCGTAAATTATTTTGTGTAGTTTGAAAGTTAGCTAGGCTGTATATGATGATTTCATCTTATGATCGAAAATATATTGCACGGAAAACAAAGAAAGCAATAAAGTTATTGTATGAGAATTCTTGCTCTTGCATATATTCTTGTAATGTGATATGGGATATATATGCAATGCCATGCATCATCAAAAGGAGTTCAGATTTTAAGATGTTATGTTCCTCGTACGTTAAAACTTCAATAGTTACGTATTGTGGTGATTAAAAAAAAATTCGTGGTAGATAACACAATTAGTATGTGGCTTCTTGTCTCGAGCCACGACTTTGCGTATGCTGTTTTAACTTGTGTAGACTGTATAGGTAAAAATAACACGATATTTCTAACAAAAACCTTGTAACAATCGAACTTTGAAACTCAAAATTCAAAAATGACATACTTTAGGGGGTATTCAACTTTTTTTTTTTAGGATTTTGTAAGATTTTAATATTTTAGAATTTTGTAAGATTTAGGAGATGTTTAGGAGATTTGATTGTGTTTTAGATTTATTTTTATTTTTCTTTTAGAGAATAAAATGTGATTCTATGAGATTTTATTAGTAAACTGTGTGTGATTTTAAAATATTTTGCTATAGATTTCTATCTATATACTTATTTAAGCAACCCTTTAAACAAATAACCCTACTTCATGTAAAATATTACACAAAATGCCACTGTATTTTAATACAAAATATAATAACAGAATTTTAATATTAATTTGTTGTAACCTGAAAATAATTATCTAAAAAATAGTAATTATTAATTTATTAGATTACAAGAAATCATTAATAAAATAATTTCGAAATTATTTAATAAAATAATAATAAAATTATTTCGAAATTATGTAATAAAATAATTAAACAGATTCTATTTATTGTTTCAGAAATCTATGAAACAATAACAAACTATTTAGAAAATTATAAAACTTAAATTTATTTATAAAACTAAGATTAAATATTTACATATCTAAATCATTTAGTAATAACAAATATATATTAAAATTAGGATACAACATTGTTTATATTTTTAAAATATATCTATATACTTATTTAAGCTATGTTGTTAAAAATTTAACCAGTTCTGATGTGACATATTACGAAAATGCTATTATATTTTAATTATTCTAATAACTAACAAAAGAAAAGTTTAGATTTGTTTACAAAATAATAAAACTCTATTTATTGTTTCATAAATCTTAGGAAATAATAACAAACTATTTAATTGGCTAAAACTTAATTGTTTATACACAATATTCACTATATAAACAATACTAAGTGTATAATATTGATAATATACATAACCTAATTGTAATTTTCACCTATAAAATTAATATACAACATGTTATACCAATAACTTCAATTTGTAAATTTGGTATATTAAGATCTCTAAACACGATCACATCAATTTGTAATACCAAATCACGGGTCAATACATGTTTTGTTGGATTTTTTTGGCTTTACCGAATGTATAATTAACGAATTTGATATTGCACCAAACCAAAATAGTAGTACCAACTACGGGTCGAAATCAGAGTATGACCTTAAGTAAATTAAATATATGATTTTATAAAATATATAAAATTAATAAATTTTCTACTATTATTTTGTAACAAACAAATCCAAATTTACATAAATATTTCCTCACGCTGGTAACATTATTCTACAAAATATTAACGTGTATTTATGAGTCGGGTAATAAAACGGGTAATGAGACGGGTAACGAGACGCTCAAAAATTAAATTAATATCCGATACTCGATCATTATTCATGGATAATATAATTATTCTACCCTTCACTCGACTCTAAAGCTGCGGGTACCTTTTTTCGGGACGGATACAAACCGAAAACGGGTCTAATACGGGTATCGGTAGTTATTTCCAGGCCTACCTATTAATAGTTTAATATGAATCAAAATTCACCATATAGTACTATATTATATAACATGTAAATGAATGATACAACATAAACATAATATTAACAAATAACAAAATAAAAAAAAAATTCCTAGTACCTTTAGCAAGATTCTGGTAGTTATCAACAGTGACTCAGTAACAGGGGCAATGGAGTACTACTCCGCTTATGTTAAAGATGTTCTTAACTAGATTCAAATCAGACACAGTCGACAGATTCTGCAACTCAAGCCTTAGGGAGTGGTCACAGAATATAGGAATAAGATCCTTGATGATTTGTATGAGGTACTCTTCTCCCTGACTATTCAATGCTCAGTTTAATCCTGGAGATGCTTCTTGAGAGACACTTCATATGGTTTCTCTTGTGTCAGGTCAAGGCATCTTTGAACCAGCGCTTGATAGAACTGAGAAATGAAGACACTCTGTCTTTGCAACACCACGTACAAGCAGTTGCCCCCATGGTTCTCCAGCAATATTCTCCTGAAACCATTGAGCCCATGGTAGTTGATATCTCCATGGCCATTTCATTGCTAACAAACAAGAAATCTCGGGATCTGATCATGATCCTCAACTCCAAAAGATGCGTTAGGATAAAGAATCTCTGCCTGGGGATTTGCAGTGAGTGCAGGCCCGGCTTAAAGCTAGGGCGAGAGGGGCGGATGCCATGGGACAAAAAAAATTTTTTGGGAAAAACTTAAGTATTTGGGGTCCAAAAAAAAAATGAAAAAAAATTTCTATACTGAAAAAAGTCCAAAAAAATCTATACGCCTAGGGACAAAATTTTTTTTGAGACGGGACTGAGTGAGTGCAACAGCTTCTGATATATGTATTTTTGATGTTTTACAGATTCCTAGATAGGCTTGTTTCAGAGCTGGAGGAGAAGAAGCACCGTGAAGTGAAGCTAAGAGAGAGCTTGAAAGATGTGGGTAGAAGATGCATGGAGCTGCATAATTCACTTTCGTCTATATGGCCAAAAAAGGTAAGCTCATGTTTTCAAAAAACTTTACTTTTGTTTTGGCTAAAATGTGAATTACCAGTGTCAGATTTATCAGAAATTTGGAATTGGAAGGGGATAGTAAACAAATTTTGTTGTTGAATACATGAAGCTGCACTTTCGAAAACAAGAGAACTGAAGGAGCTTTGTGAGTCAAGTCTCTCTTCCATGTTTGATGGAAGACCTGTGAATATAAGAGGAGAGATCAATACATTGTTGAACGCTGGAGTTTCTGCTTAGTTTGATCTTTGGGATTGGCTAGAAAACTTAGTTTCGGAACACCAAGTGAACCCTGTTTCTTACTATAGGATCTTGCCTTGGTTCAAACTCTTTTTTATTTATTTCTATCATGTACTAAGAAACATCCTTTTACAAAGACTAATATGTGTATTATCACCATATGCTAACTATTATATCGACAGTAAAGTATCTGTGCATGAAAAAGAGATACAGAAAATGATGAAGAGGAGAGGTAGCTGAAGGTAGGTGAGGAGATGAAGCGTGTGCATGTTGAGCAGAAAGATTTACTAAAAGGGTCGGTCTTGTCTGCTACACTACTGCTTGCTTCCTTGTTCTGTTTCTGTATCAGTGCAGTGAGTGCTTCCACTATTTCTGAAACCGCTGGTCTGAACTCTTTCTCGACCTGCTTATGAATGAATGATTAGTTGTAATGTAATGATCCTGAGTGAAGAAGCTCTAGCGAGAATACCTGAGTGCATAGGGAGATAATGTCTGCGTATTGTGAGGCGACTCTTGAAGAGAATGTGCCGGCTATGTCTCCATCAATCATCTGCTCTAAGCTTCGCCTGTCATGAAGTCTGGTTGATGCCCATTTCACCAGTAGCTGTTCTCCTCGGGGTCGTGAACTGCAACATCCATC
The DNA here is from genome assembly GCF_000633955.1 of Camelina sativa. Lineage (NCBI taxonomy): Eukaryota > Viridiplantae > Streptophyta > Magnoliopsida > Brassicales > Brassicaceae > Camelina > Camelina sativa. The sequence continues at coordinate 1,658,760 of NC_025693.1, forward strand.
AGAATATGTTAACAGCTTAGCTTAGCTATCAATGATTAGTATTAGTATGTGAAATGCTTGCGTACCTGTCAAATGCTTTCCTTCCTGTTAACAGTTCCAAGAGTAGCACTCCCAGTGCATAAGTCACTCTTTGTGCCACTGCTTCCTGGTTGTCCATGTTCTGGTGCTATGTAGCCAGTGTTTTGTATCGCTATCTCTGATGCCTGCTCTTTATCTCCACTCATTAGGTCTCTCTCAGTAAAATAATCAAGTGAATCAAAGTGTCATGAATGAAAACAATCTAAAAAAAAAGTATAGCACTGCATCATGCAAAATTGCAGTACAAAACGCTTGCTTCTCTCTCTCACGAAGGACTCATCAAAGAAGAAGAAGGTCATCAAAGAAGGAAGGACAAGAGGATAGACAAAAGGCAGTAACTAATCAACACGTTCATCATCCTGATTACGACCAGATGAAAAATCAGATTAAGGCCGTGAAGGCAAAAGAAGAGGGAGAACTACAAAGACTAGTTCAACCAAGGTTTCCTGATGAAGACCAGATGGTAAATCAGATTAAGGCCGTGAATGCAAAAGAAGAAGAACAACGAAGATTAGCATTCTAAAAATTCTTTTTATGAACAACGATCTTTTTATGAAATCCTTCAACTAAAAGTAAAAAAAAAAATCTCCTAAAATCATTCAAAGTAGCATTCTAAAAAAAATTATGATATTTTGAATAACAAGAGATTTAAAGTTAGTTTTATAAACTATTGATTGAATAACAAGAGATTCTGAATTATTTTAAAGGATTTTATATAAAATTTTAGTTGAATAACGTATGATTTCATGAGATTTTTTAAAATCCTCAATTGAATAATAAAAGATTTTATGAATACTTTTAGAATCCTTAAAAAAACAAGTTGAATGCCCCTTTAGTAATCGGTTAATGTTGAAAAAAACAAAGTAATTGGGTCAAGCCCATTTACCAATAACCGACTAACTAGTCCCATATTTATATATCTCACAACGACGGCCCATTTATATATTTTTTTTTATCAGCTTCACATCTCATAGGGAAAGAGAGAGAAGAAAGGGAGAGAAATCAAGCTTCACGACGAGTACGGAAAATTACAGTATCATCTCCTCCCATCTTTTTACTTTCTTGAGGTCTCTTCTCTCCGCAACATCAATCACCACTTGATCGGAACTCTCGGCGTTCTCTTTCGTCTCCGACGTTCTCTCTCCCGTCGATTTCAATCTTCTCAGGTTTAGTTAGGGTTTCCTCTTTCTTTCTTTTTTCCGCTTTTTGTTTTATGTGCGGCATCGAAAAGTCTGATGATTTTGTTTTAGCGTTTAATTCTTTTGGTCTTCGTAGTCGTACTCGTAAGTATTAGGGTTTTGGTGGCGACGATACTTTTGATTTTATCGAACTTCTTCTTTGTGATCTTTGATTAATCCGAAGTTTTTCTTAGGGATTTTAATTAGGTTTTGTTACCGGGAGAGAATGAAGTCCTCCTTCGGTGCTTCTTCTTTGTACTTCTGACTTCGTTTCATACGTTTTGACCTCTGTGGATAGTTTGATAGAGTGACATTGCTCTGAATAACGCGTTATTGTCTAATGAGTGTTTGATTCTCTTTTTACTGTGTAAAGAAATTGATTTGAGATCCTTGTTTGATTGCAGTTTGAAGGGGTGAATTGGTAAGGTCAAGCCAAGATGGCGAACTTACAAGTGTCTGGGATAATCGAAAAGGTCTTTTTCTCATCATCTGTTTCAAGTTAGGCTTAATTTTGTTTTTGAGTATGTTCGCTTTTCTGATTTCTGTAATTTTTTTTTTTTTGTTTAAATGTTTAGATGACTGGTAAAGATAAAGATTACAGATATATGGCAACCTCTGATTTGCTTAATGAGTTGAATAAGGAGTCCTTTAAACTTGACCCGGACTTGGAGATGAGATTGTCCAGTATCATTCTGCAACAGCTCGATGATGTGGCTGGTGATGTTTCTGGATTGGCTGTTAAATGGTTAGCTTTCTTCTCTTTGAAACTTATGACCCACAGCTGATGTTATATAACTGGCATTCAATTGCTGTGTCTGTATTGTGATATCTGTAATGCAGCTTTGTTTTTCTTGGCGGTGAGCCTTTTCTAATCTAACTGATCTGTTGTTGACCTTTGATGTGTGATTTTGTTCCAGTCTTGCTCCATTGGTGAAGAAGGTTGGAGAAGAACGAATTGTCGAAATGACTGGCAAATTATGTGATAAACTACTGCATGGGAAGGACCAGCATCGTGATACCGCAAGCATAGCTCTCAGGACTGTTGTCGCCCAAGTTGCTCCTTCGCTTGCTCCTTCTATTCTTGTTACTCTTACCCCACAAATGATAGGAGGGATAAGTGGCCAGGTTAGTGTTTGGGAGCCTGCTCCTCTTTTTAGATTGCTCATGCCACAGTGCCTAGGGTCTTACACAATTTCAGGATGCCTGTAGAATTACATTTCAAAAGACAAAATCAGGCAGATAGATCTATTGGAAATTGAGTTGATTTTATGTAATGTTTTTTTGGAGTTCATACAGTTTAATAACTCCTGAATAAACTTTTGTAGACTAGAGCACAGTATACGCATATAACAATGTTTTCTTCTTGCTTCTGAAGGGAATGAGCGCAGGGATTAAGTGTGAATGTCTTGAGATCATGTGTGATGTTGTTCAAAAATATGGAAGTTTAATGGCGGATGATCATGAGAAGCTATTGAACACATTGTTATTGCAATTGGGCTGTAACCAAGCCACAGTCAGGAAGAAGACTGTTACATGCATTTGTAAGTTCACAAAATTGAGTCAATAATATTGCTGGCTAGTTCTGTCATGTTTTAATCTGACGGGGCTTTAGTAGTAGCTTTCTTCATATTTTTTAGAAATAGGGATTGCAGTTGTTTGTGTCAATTCTTGTGATATCAATGCTGGTTCAAATGATACATTCAGTGATGCTTTATTTGCCAGTCTTATATAGAATTCTTAATTCGATGGTATGTATTCTCTTTTAAGTTTATTTTTTCTGTGGTGTCAGCATCTCTTGCTTCCAGTCTGTCTGATGATTTGCTCGCAAAAGCAACAGTTCAAGTTGTGAAAAACCTAAGTAATAAGAATGCAAAATCGGAGATTACACGCACCAATATTCAAATGATTGGAGCTTTATGGTACTTCTTGTCTATCCTTTTATATTGTTTTGAAATTTCTTAAAATTTCTAGTCTTGTAGTTTGCTTCTGTTAGTGGTGCTTGTCCTACGCATCTACGACTAAGCTTCCTATGGTTGTGATGGTATTTAATGTGTTTTTGTTTCAGCCGTTCTGTTGGATATCGATTTGGGACTCATCTAGGTAACACTGTGCCAGTATTAATCAAATACTGCACCAGCGCTTCAGAAAATGACGAGGAGCTCCGCGAGTATAGCTTACAGGTCTCATGCATGATTCTCTTTTGATATTATTTCCTCACTAGGCGTGCAGTTTTAGTTTTCTCATCTAATTACTAAACAGACAATTACTTAGGCGTCTGTAGTCTCTTTTCGTTTTCTGTGTTATTAAGTTGGTATTTTAATCTTAGCTTCAATAAAAGTGATATAAAAAATGTAGATAACATGTCCATTCTGAAATTTGACTGCAGGCACTTGAAAGTTTCTTGCTACGTTGTCCAAGGGACATCTCACCATATTGTGATGAAATTTTAAATCTCACTTTGGAATATATTAGTTATGACCCAAATTTTACTGACAACATGGAGGAAGATACTGATAGTGAGACTCTTGAAGATGAAGAAGATGAGTAAGTTCTAGTTCAATCATTAGAACAGTAACTTAGCTCCTTATGGTACACCATTATCTCAGTGACATTAGTCTTTTTTTCTCACAGCGAGAGTGCAAATGAGTACACAGATGATGAGGATGCTAGCTGGAAAGTTAGGAGAGCTGCGGCTAAATGCTTAGCTGGATTAATCATGTCCCGTTCTGAGATGCTCTCTAAAGTATATCAAGAGGTATATCTTTTTTCTGTAATGATTGAGACGATTTAATCTTTGATGACAAGAATCACTTTCTTGAAGAGATTTTCTTTCATTTTACTTTTTGATTAAACAAGAAACAAGAATCTACAGTAGTCTTTATTGTTCAGGAGTTCAGTAATTAGTCTCTTCTTTTGCAGGCCTGCCCGAAACTAATTGATAGATTTAAGGAAAGGGAGGAAAATGTGAAGGTATGTAAAATAAATAATACTTTATTTTGCATTGCTACATGGTCGCTGATCTGATATCCTGAGGTACTATTGTTACAGATGGATGTATTCAACACATTCAATGATCTGTTACGGCAGACAGGAAATGTTACGAAAGGTCAAACTGACACCGATGAATCAAGGCAAATTTTCTGAAATCCTTTCACTCGAACAGTATGGACGGTTCTGTCACTACCGAAACCCTGCTAACTAAATATTTACCTTTTGTTGATGCAGTCCAAAATGGCTACTGAAGCAAGAAGTCTCAAAGATTGTGAAATCCATTAATAGGCAACTGCGGGAAAAGTCTGTTAAGACAAAGGTATGAAAGTGTTAAACATTCGTTTTGGCATGGTTCCTCTTTTATAGATTCATAAATTCTTACCTATCTGTAGGTTGGTGCATTCTCCGTTTTGAGAGAGCTTGTGGTTGTTCTGCCTGACTGCCTTGCTGATCATATTGGTTCACTTGTTCCTGGAATTGAAAGGGCGCTAAATGTTAGTGGATACCTAATGTACACTTTTTATGGACTGTCAGTGTTACTCTTTTTCAAGTGCTCATTTTTCATCTAATTTTTCCCTCTCCAGGATAAATCTTCAACTTCCAACTTGAAAATTGAAGCTCTTGTCTTCACAAAATTAGTCTTGGGATCACATGCGCCTCCTGTTTTTCATCCTTATATCAAGGTTCAGTCTATTGAAATTTGACCAAATTTTCAACGACTAGTGATGAGTCCATAGACTTCAAAACCCATTGTTCAAAAGTAAATGAAACTGATGACGGTTTCTTTGACTGACTCTTAAACTTTTATGTCATTCTAGGCACTTTCAAGTCCTGTTTTAGCTGCTGTTGGTGAACGCTATTACAAAGTGACTGCTGAGGCATTAAGGGTTTGTGGTGAACTCGTCAGAGTAGTTCGCCCAAGTACTACGGTGAGTATATACATTGAGATGTCATGTATACACTTACTGACTTCCAAAAGTTTGAACCATATACTTTACCCATGACTCACAGATTTTGCATCCACTAATATTTTTTCTTCTCTGGTTTAGGCGATGGGCTTTGATTTTAAACCATTTGTTCATCCAATCTACAATGCGATAATGTCTCGCTTGACAAATCAAGATCAAGATCAGGTCTGTGGCATGCAGATTGCTGTGTTTTTGTATTCGTAATTTTCTATCATATCCATTTCTTAATCTCTCTTCACTTCAACAGGAGGTCAAGGAGTGTGCTATCACCTGCATGGGACTTGTGATTTCAACATTTGGCGATCAACTGAGAGCAGAATTACGGTCATGCCTTCCTGTGCTTGTTGATCGAATGGGAAATGAAATCACTCGCCTCACTGCAGTAAAGGTTGTTCTTGTGCTTCTGTTGAAGCTTTTTTCATTAATTTGTTTTTAGCTCATGTATGTGATTATGTTGGTGCATGCAGGCATTTGCTGCCATTGCCACTTCTCCGCTGCACATTGATCTATCATGTGTCTTGGACCATTTAATTGCTGAACTGACGGGATTCTTACGTAAGGTATAATGAATTCTTACCAACATATCTTAATAGGCATGCAGTTTTCTTCTGTTTACTTTCTCATAGTTAGTGAAAAATTCCCTGAAGACAATATCTGGTATTTAGGCAATTTGTATTAATGTTTTGTGAAACAGGCTAATCGGGTTCTAAGGCAAGCAACACTGGTTACTATGAATACATTGGTAACAGCCTATGGTGATAAAATTGGTTCAGATGCTTATGAAGTTATTCTTGTGGAGCTTTCATCTCTGATAAGGTTTGTTTGCTTCTCTGATGAAATTCCCGTGATGTTACTTTCTAGGTTGGTGTTTTCATTAAAAAGGTTGACTTTCGTCTGTCTTTTTCAGTGTTTCGGACCTGCACATGACAGCACTTGCACTCGAACTCTGCTGCACTCTGATGACTGGAAAGAGTTGTAGTGAAAATATCAGTTTGGCTGTTCGCAACAAAGTTCTTCCGCAGGCACTAACTTTAGTTAAAAGCCCATTGCTCCAGGGTCAAGCACTTTTGGTAAGTTTTCTTTTGCTGATGGAATTTTTAAATACTGTACCTGATGTTAAAGACATAAGAAGACAATGTTTTCTTTGATGCTTGTCACAGGATCTACAAAAATTCTTTGAAGCTCTGGTGTATCATGCAAATACGAGTTTCTACACCTTACTGGACTCATTGCTATCTTGTGCTAAGACTTCACCTCAGTCTGGAGGTGTCCCAAAGCAAGCATTATATTCAATCGCACAGTGTGTGGCGGTTCTTTGTCTCGCAGCGGGTGATCAGAATTGTTCGTCTACAGTTAAAATGCTTATGGAAATCCTTAAAGATGACAGTGGCACAAATTCAGTAAGCACTTCAATTTTTTTTTTATGTTTCAGAGCCAGTATGGATTAGATTCAGGCATTTCTTACTTTGTAGATCTACAGCTATTTGAAGGTTTATTTTTTTTGTGCTGATGGTTTTCTCGTGCAGGCAAAACAACATCTTGCCCTGTTATCTCTTGGTGAGATTGGGAGAAGGAAAGATCTAAGTGCACATGCTGGCATTGAAACAATTGTCATTGAGTCTTTCCAATCTCCTTTCGAAGAAATAAAGTCTGCAGCATCTTATGCTCTTGGAAATATTGCTGTTGGCAATCTATCCAATTATTTACCTTTTATCTTGGACCAGATTGATAATCAACAGAAAAAACAATATATTCTCCTTCATTCGCTCAAGGAGGTATGTTTTCCTGAACAAGTATCCATATTATATTCTCAGAGTATATAAACGGCTTGATATCATATCTTGTTCCTTGGTTTCAGGTTATCGTGAGGCAGTCTGTTGATAAAGCGGATTTCCAGAATTCCAGTGTTGAAAAAATTCTCGCGTTGTTGTTCAACCACTGTGAAAGTGAGGAAGAGGGTGTACGGAATGTTGTTGCCGAATGCTTGGGAAAGATGGCTTTGATAGAACCTATGAAGCTGGTTCCTGCACTTCAGGTAGAGAATAACTTTAGAACAATTGCTCTATCTGTATTTTTTACTCATTTGCGCGGTCATACTTAGTGATGAATAATATTGTATTGTATTCTGAATTTTATAGGTGAGGACGACGAGTCCAGCGGCTTTTACTCGTGCGACTGTTGTGACTGCTGTGAAGTACTCTGTAGTGGAACGGCCTGAGAAATTAGATGATATCATCTTCCCTCAGATTTCTTCTTTCCTTATGCTGATTAAAGATGGTGACCGGGTAAGTAAACTAATTTAACCTCTTATGATAACAGCTTAAAACATCAATAAGCATTGCTGTGTGATCATAACTTCTTTTTGGTTCCATGGTTTATGCAGCATGTTAGGCGTGCAGCTGTATCAGCTCTGAGTACTTTTGCTCATTATAAACCAAACCTTATTAAAGGACTTCTACCTGAATTGTTGCCTCTTCTTTATGATCAAACCGTTATTAAGGTAAAAAACTTTAGGAAACTCTAGTGATTAATTTTAGAAGGTTTTCATATAATTCATTCATCTTCTGAGACGTTTCTGTTTTGCAGAAAGAATTAATTAGGACGGTTGATCTGGGCCCATTCAAGCATGTTGTTGACGACGGGCTTGAGCTGAGGAAAGCGGCTTTTGAGTGTGTATTTACTCTGCTCGATAGCTGTCTTGATCAAGTGAATCCTTCTTCGTTCATTGTTCCTTTCCTCAAATCCGGATTGGAAGGCAAGTGTTTCTGTCTTGCTCTTATGTTTAATTAAGGTTTCGGCGATTTTCTTGATTATTTTATATAATATGTATCCCTTTTTATGCAGATCATTATGATCTGAAGATGCTTTGTCATCTTATACTCTCCTTACTAGCAGATAAATGCCCCTCAGCTGTACTTGCTGGTATGTTTTATTATAGCTTCCAAAATCATTACTTCAGACCCGAAAAATAAAGGGAGTTTTTTTTTTTCTGATATGTCCTTGTGAATGTTTCAGTACTGGATTCCCTAGTGGAACCACTGCAAAAAACAATAAACTTCAAGCCAAAGCAAGATGCAGTGAAGCAAGAGCATGATCGTAATGAAGATATGATCAGAAGTGCTCTTCGTGCAATATCATCACTCGATCGTATAAGTGGGGTGGATTATAGCCATAAGTTCAAGAGCTTAATGGGTGACATAAAGAGGTCTGTTCCATTGTGGGAGAAGTATCAGACGATCCGGAACGAGTAGGTTTTTTTTTGTTTGTTTTGTGTATGTTGTTTCACTGCGATGATGATTTTCGGGTACAGCGAAAGAAAGAGTTGATAACATAACTCAGGCGGAAAATGGTTTTTATTGTCCGACAGAAAAGGAAATTTTTATTACCTACCTTCCTCATTGAACCTTTGTTTCTGTGTTGTTTTCTTTAATTTTTTTTTTTTTGGGTGACAATTTGAGCGGTTTTAAGTTTTAACTTAGTACAAATAGCAGGCCATCCTTTGTCTCAAAATATATTTCTGACGATGGTAACGACGTGAAGGCACTTTTTATCGATCAAAATAATGAAACAGCAAGCAGTCCAACTCTATCTTGGCCTTGTCCCTGGATTTAAATGGAATGACCTTTATTTTCAAAAGATGCAAATAAGCTTCCGTTCAAATTTGACATGTAATTTGGCAAAGTAAAATTTAACTAATAAAAGCTCTAGTTTATTATTTGCTCTATATGATGACTATGTACCGTCAAAACCTCATATGATAAAATTCTTTAAACTTCTATCAAACTTGTCTATATAACTTTAAACAATTATATTTCTAGCAGTTTGCAACTCGAAGGAGGAAAAACAACAAGAATGTTCGGTGACTGCTGTATTGGTCGGTCTATTTCATAGTCAACTCCAGCGTTAGAGATATAAGAAAATGAAACTACTCTTTAATCATATTACAAAAGAGCAGAAATCCACGGAAGTACGCGGGTTTAGGTCTTTTTTGTTTTGTGTTTAGAGGTTTTGCTGAAAAGACTATTAAGTAGCTGAAGAAAATCCTTGAAAAAAACATTTAAAAAAATCACTCATTCATCAGTGCCCTCACCATTACCAGACTTGAGATGAAGATGCTTCTCTCGCTTTTGGAAGTCTGTCAAACCTTTCCCACTCCCAGTCACACCCACTTTTCCAAATGGATCTTCTGGTGATTTGAATATACTCTCTTTCTTCCTCCCTGTGAAGAACCCTACCTGCTCAACCAAAACCCGTCTCAGAATCATACCAAAGAGTAAAAGCCATATAAATCCAGTTTCCGTGTTTAACAAACCTTTTTAGTTTTGGCTTTAGTTGTCTGAAACTGTTGCCAAGCATTTTGTTTCTTGTTCTGTACAACCTCGAGTTGCTCTTGCCTCGCCTTTGACTTGAATGCATGTATCTTCTTACGCTTTGCTATTTTCTGTAAGAAACAAGTGAGACCTCTTTACTAAGACCTCATGGGACCAAAAAGCTAAGGGGTGAGAAAAAGAATCTTGACTTACTACATCCTCTGGATCATTAGGATCAATTTTAAGCTTTGCTGGTACAGTTTTAGTTTGAAAGTCAGAACTCGCAGCCTGCTCAATCTTTCTTTTGAGAGCATTTTTGGTAGCTTCAGCTAATCTCTCAGCTTCCAAGAGAGCATTGTGCTCAATTGGCCTCACATTATCTGGATCAACCTAAATTATAAGAAGGCAACCTCGATTTAGTTATCTTAAAAAAAGCAAATAAAACTGGAATAGAAGCATTACCTCTTCCTTGTTTCCCCACTCATCATAAGCAACAAAATAGCCATTTACAGTATGTGCCTCGATGGTCGCATCATACCTGAACATTTAACTAATCAAACAAAGAAAAAAAAAAGGGGGGGAAAATACGTAAAGAATACAGTAGATACATCATGAATTACAAGAGACCCAAGAGTTTTCCAACATACCACTCGCCATCGTCACTAAAGACAGCTTGCACTTTTGTTCCAACAGGGAACTTACCCTCATGGATTGGGTCATTCCTTGAATCCTGAACAAACAACGGAATACAATCACATGTTAATAACCAAAATTATATGAAGTAGCTCTACATGGATCTAACTTCAAATGGTTATGAAAAGAGGTTAGATGACAGAGATAGACCAACCATCTTTTCCCAAGCAGCCTCTAAATCTGGTGATCCAGCAGTTTCCCCGGCACTAACTCCAGCATTGGACAGAGAGATCTCATTTTGCTTCGCAGTTGCAAGAAGTTCCTCTGTCAACGCAATCACCTATGTGGTAGAAACAAGTTTCAGCGATTGAGGATTTTTAACAGTATCACACAATATATATATATATGTTTTAAGATTTTCAGAAGTAAAACTTCAGGGATCGAACACGAGAAATCAGGAGACAGAAGCAGGCTGGCCATCATGACCCACACTAGCACACCTGCACAATAACCAAGATAGAAATGATGAATTCTTTGCTAACTCTCCTACTTTCATGTATACTCCAACAACTGCTTTTGGCTGAACCACACTCCAATGCCGGAGTTACATGGCACTCAAAAACATACTCACCTTTCAAACCAAACAAAACTCCACTGTATCCGATAGCTGTTAAAATGATGTTGCTATTTTGAACAACATGATGATTCCTTCAAAAGAGGGAGGGAACAGAAACATAAAGGGGACAATACACAAAACATATATTCTCAAGTACCCTAATCTTATTTAATGGTATATCTATGCCGAAGACATACAAATCGATTATTATTAACTCAAGCTAAATGAGACAAATAAAATGAAATCGGACAATACAGCAGAAAAGAATTGATCACACAAAACCATGATTAAGTGATTAAAAGTAGGACTGATCACCTCTTTAAGCTCCTTCTCCATGTCAGCATATTCCGAGTTTCTAGGGTCTTCTGACAAAAGCTGCCTAACCTGAGAACCAAAAGAGTGAGGAGAAGCAAGTACATGATCACATCCTATTAAAACTAAACCAAAAGATCATTCAATTTCACAAGCTATCTTCTTCCCCATTAGTAAGAAACAAACAAATCAAACTTTGAAACAGAATTCGAAATCCTAGTAGAGTGAATAATCCGTTTCAATCACATAAAAAGCTGATTAATTTCCAAAGTAAGAAGATACAATGAGACTTAACAACACTTGCTCGATTAACGAATCCCTAAAAAAAAAAAAAAACCATCCTTAAGAACCCTAACTCAAGGAACAATCACACAAAACAATAATCTTGGATCAAAATCAAGCAATCCATACTCAATTATTCTTCACTAATCTCTCAATTACACATACAAAAAAAAAATCATAAAACAGAGGAGAAGACAATTCGAACCTGTTCGAGCTGTTCTTTGTACGTAGAGAGATTCGAAGCTAACTCTTCGATACTCACTTCTTCTACTCCTCCTTCCATTTTTTAATCCGAACTCACAAAACTCGATCTCCTTTTCCTCTTCAGATAACTTTTTTTCTGATAGCTCTCTACACTGATCTCTCTCTTCGCCGATGATTCTTTGTTTGTCGCGAAGATATTTTAAGAGAACGAACAAAAAAGAGAAGACCCTTTTTTAATTCTAAAACAAAACTGCACGCCGTTTTTGCACCGTATGGGGATGATTCATGATTCTTTCTAGTTCGAAAACGCGCCGCGTTTTCTTAATTTTTAATTTGACCCTATACTTAATAACTCTCATAGATTTATCCCAAAATAAATGAATGTTTCAATATACCCCCCTCATACACAATTGAATCGGAGGAATAAGTGAAACCATCACAACTGAATATAATAAAGTGGCGATTTCTACACTATGGTTCTCACTTTCTACTTGGTTATTGGGGTTAGTCTCTTAAATCCTCACATCCTGCAAAATACCAATAAATTTTAACAAGAATTAGTTTAGCTACAAGCCTACAACTTGATATTGTTGTTGATTTGTTCGTAACAGAGTTTGCAAGTGTCTCATTCATAAAAAAAAATGTGAAATTTGAGCCTGGCTTTTTTATCTGAAATGTTCATTTATGTCTGAGGTTCAGATTTTGTTGTGTATACTATATATATATATATATATATATATATACTATCACTAATCTCTTCTGTTCAAACTATGTCATTGTGAATAATTTATCAGTGTATAAGTTTACACAAACCTCAATACCTCATATGTGACATTTACAAGCAACCTACTGGCAAAGGCCAACAACACAAAACATTGGAGCCGCCTCTAAATCCTGTTATTTCCATCATTTCATATTGATAACACATAGTAAGTTGTAGCTGATGTTTGAAAATTGTTTCAGCTCAATATCCCAATTAGAGAATGAAATACCCATAAACTTCACTCTGAGAAGTAGAGGCACTGAATGGCATCAAATTGAGTCTGTGCAGCTTACTGAGATTGGAGGTAAAAATGTTAAACGTGTCTCAGCATTGCATCAACCCCAATCCTCTTAAATAATGTTACGCCTAAATCAATTCTTTACCACAATTTCTCGATTCAGTTAAACCAAATTTTTAATACTGCTTACACTTTACAACAGTGGATTGCACAATAATTTATGTACATTTGGCTCTTTTAGGAAAATAATATAACCATCTATCATCGAGTCAACAAACAAAGATGAGATGATGAACTAAGAAGCATCAAAGCTGAATTCAAAAACAATGGCGATTTCTACATTACTCTCAATCTCTCCTCTCACTCTATCTTCTTCCTCATCAACAAAAACCCATCTCCTAACTACTAGGGTTTATTCATCATCTTCGACTTCTCCCAAATTGAATCAAAACAATCGTCGTTTTCTAGAGAGTCAAAGTTCCAGTCTTTGCCACCCATTACGCCGCAATTTCACCAGATTCTCTTCTTCTCCAGATGGGTTTCTCGGAAAAGCCAAAGAAGACGAAGAAGGAAACGAAATCATACAGCTTCCTTCAATTGGTGTGAACCCTGTGAAATTCGCGATATGCGTTGTGTTGTGGGCTTCGTTCTCTTTGCTTTGGTTTGCTAGGTCTGGAGATGCCAAAGCTGCTACTGATTCAATCAAATCATCGAGCTTTGGTCTCAGAATCGCCGCCACTCTTCGCCAATGTGGTTGGCCAGACGAAGCTGTTGTGTTTGCTTTAGCTACACTTCCTGTTATCGAGCTCCGTGGTGCTATTCCCGTTGGTTATTGGATGCAGCTAAAGCCTACGGTTCTCACTTTCTTCTCTGTTCTTGGGTTAGTCTCTCACACCCTGCATTAGTTTAGGCACATCTTTGATATTGTTGTTGATTTGTTCTCAGAACAGAGTTTGGAAGTGTCTCATTGGTGATAAAAAATGTGAAATTTGAGTCTGACTTTTGTCTGAAATGTGTTCGAGGGTACAACGTTTCTATTGTTTAGTTGATTCTATATGTGTGATAACTTGTGTGTGGAAATGGCAATGTGTCTTGTTTGAGGGTAAACGTTTCTGTTGTTTAGTTGATTCAATATTTTTAAACAAAGATTAACAGTGTTCTCAGTTCTGTTGAATATATGGTAGATTTGTGATAATAACATGTGTGTGAAAAATGCAATGTGTCTTGTTTGAGGAACACCTTTCTCTTGTTTAGTTGAATCTATGAGGTTGAATGAGATTTGAGTTTTATGTAGCAACAAGAAGTGACACTAATTTTGGGTTTTATGGCAGCAATATGGTTCCAGTTCCATTCATAGTACTTTACCTCAAAAAGTTTGCGTCTTTCTTGGCGGGTAAGAGCCAAACAGCTTCTAAATTACTCCACATTTTATTCAAAAGAGCTAAAGAGAAAGCTGGACCAGTGGAAGAGTTCCAATGGTTAGGGCTAATGCTCTTTGTAGCTGTTCCTTTCCCTGGAACCGGTGCGTGGACAGGAGCTATCATAGCATCGATCCTCGACATGCCGTTTTGGTCTGCTGTTTCGTCTAATTTCTGCGGGGTAGTGTTGGCTGGACTGTTGGTGAACTTGCTGGTGAATCTTGGTTTGAAACAAGCCATTGTGGCTGGTATTGCTCTCTTCTTTGTATCTACATTTATGTGGAGTGTTCTCAGGAACATTAGGAAGTCTATAAAACCATCTCTGCCTTGAATGGGTTATTAGATGTTTAGTTGTAGAAGAAGAGTTCTTCACATTATTGGTTCTTTTTTCTCTTCAACTGTTAATAATATTGTTTCAGGGATTTGTGGTTGTCTTCTTTACTCCAATTCACCCTTCTCATAAAATCTTTACTGTGTGATATTCAAATAATGTAAATTAGCATACTGATTTTCATTGAGAAGTTTAGAAGTTAGAACAAATGTACATTGAGATTTAGAGGTTAACAAATGTACAATGTAAATTTTCTATCATTATATAATACTTTATATATATAATGCACACTGTAGCAATTGACATCGATGGGGATGTAGCTCAGATGGTAGAGCGCTCGCTTAGCATGCGAGAGGTACGGGGATCGATACCCCGCATCTCCATCTTTTTAGTATTTTTTCATTATGTTGCTTTATATAGCGTAATAAAAGCCCAACACACAACCTTATTAGTTTTTTCCTGTCGTGTGGCTTTAGCGTTAAAGCGCAATTTATAATAGCCTTTTTTACGTTTTTGTTTTGTAAAAAAATGCAACGGTCATGAAGATAAGTTAATTTAAATTAAGAAAAATCATTAGGAGCGCAACGGCTAAAAATATTAACAACGGTCGAATTCTCTACTTCTCTATATAATAAAATTCAAGCTTTATTCTCTCGTCACAGCCAAAGAAAAAAAAATGTTTCAAAATTTAGTAAACATCTCTCTAATTTTTGTAAAACCGCTTTCTAGTTTATCTCTCTGCAAAAGTTTTTGATTAGCAAAGTTCAGTAAAATCGCTCTGCAAATTAGAATGTCGTCATGGCCTGAAGGTGAATGTTCCTCGGAGAGTGCTCGATTTCAAAGGTTACAATTATTTGTCTCTCCTCTCATCTCATTTGGATTAATCCATTTTAAGGTTCGAGCTCCTTTTTCTCTCTAAAGCCTCAAGTTAATAACGTAGATTTATTAATTACTGTATTCTATTTTAGTTGATCGATTTACTAAAGTTGCGCATATTCTTACTATATTTTTTTACTAGGATCGGTGGTCAAACGATCAATTACACTGTCGAGAGGGAAAAGACTTGTCGCACTCGGACCGCTCACTTTTAATAAGGTTAGTGTCTCATTTAATTACGAGTGCTTGTTATGAAATAATTATATGTAGGATGTTAGGTAGTAGTAACAGTGTAACACCCATTAAATTTCTCCAAAAATAAAATCATACACATTAGAATAAGATGGTATAGTCCAATTGATTATAGAGTGAGTGTTTTTTGTGAAAATAGTTATAAATGTGACTTCTCGTTGTCTGTAATCATTAATTAGCATGTTCAACTTATTTTTCACTCAGTTTAACAAAAAAATTTACTATCATTCATCACTTTAACCCCCAAATATTACCTAAATTACAGTATACTTTTTAGAATTTGCAGAAAATACAAAATTGTAAAAACAAATAAGGAAATGATATTTGTTGCAAAAAAATATTTATAGAAAATTTAGTGATTATTTAAGATTGAAAACAGATAGAAAAAAGTAACATCGTTTCTTTCATGATATATAGGAGTGTAAATAATAATACAAAAAGACCATATATCAACAGAGTAAATTAAAATATATCAACCAACCATAGCTGTATTTTGTTTTTGTCAACCAGATTAGCTGTATATAAAGTTAAAAACAATGACTCGATCGACAATTACGACAAGATCATATATCACTGTGAAATAAATATTTAAACAAATTGCAAATGGGAGTTGTTTAAGCAAATTTATATATCTTATATAATATGAGAAGGTTTTTTTCAACTTTTTCTAATAACATGAGACATGACTTCTTATATAGCTGACACATGTCCTCATTCTCAATTTAATTCAACTATAAATTAAAGAAACTTGAATAGATCCATCTCAATTCTCTAGCCAATAAGACATAAACTCATTTCCATTTTAATTCAAAACTACGGAGCAAAAAAACCAAAGAAACCAAAAAAATAGGCCCGTTTTCTAGCCAGCATGACTAATTAAAAAAATTAAATATAATATTTTTTTCCACGCCTCTCTGCTTCTACGAACTTGGCATCATTTCAAAGCATCAACTACATAATCTGAGAAGGTATTAATGTTTTACTTATGGTTAGTTGTCCCTCATTTCTCACATCATCATCAATTCTATCACCTGCTTTATTCCTCTTTGATGACCTAATTGGTTAAAAATCACATTATTTATTATATAGAAGTACTTAGATTTATCTTCCTCTACCAAATCTTTAATTATTTTTAGTTTTTTAATTTAGTATTATTTCATAGCAAAAATCTCTATAGTTTACTTTTGTTAAAGAAAAAGTAATCTATTTTACAAAAATCTATTTATTCTATTTTGTTTTTACGATTTATAAAATTTTTACTAATTTTTTTATCACAACCGGAACTTTATTACTTAACTATTTTTATCAGTTTCACATGTCAATATTTACTATATATTAAACTATAATAAAGTAGAGTTGTGCAAAATTGTCATTTTGGCACCCCTCTATTTTTTTTAACATGTGTCATTTTTTCAATTTTAATGAAATAAAAAGACACATTATTGCTACTCTAAAACTAATTTGTCTACACACATTTTTTAATTTGTTACATTTTATTTGTTCAGTTTCTTTAGATTTACATTTACTTCTCCCAATCAATTACCTTTATGACATTATGGGTGGATGTTTTCCTTTGTTCAAATTGTTCATGTTGCAATAATGCATATGACCAAATTAATTACAATTATTATGCTTTATAACTGTATTTATTGCCATGAATGTGATTACTCATAATAATGTGTCAATGAAATTCCTTACAAACTTCAAACAATGTTTAGCTATATATCTTTCTTTCCCAATCATTTCCTGTGGTATTTTTTCTTAATATTATTTATTATGAAGTTTTTAAAAAAAAACATGAATGATGATTAACAGATTAATTTCTCTAGGACTATTTGAAGAAATCGTTTACAAAGCCATGTCAATGTTTTTTTTTTTTTGGCATCAGAGTCTTGTCAGGATTTTTTAGCCTCTTTCAAAGGATTATGTTTTATGATAGTCATGATTTAAAGTTTTTGCATTATTTTGTAATGTGATTTTTTTTAACTTTCAAACTATAGTTGGAAGTCTTAAGTGATGAAGATGAGCCTAATGCTTGACTCCTAAAGCACAGTCTCTTTGGCTTTGAACATTCACTTATAATATTATAGTTACGTCCCTTAGATTTCTCCTCTTAAGTCCTCTGATCTTCAACTACAATATATTTCTAAGTTTATGTTTTGTAAATTTGCTTTGTTTTTCATTTTCAAAAGTTCTTTATCCCCATTACAAAAAAATATTTTACTTTGCATATTGATAAAAATATTGAGCTTAATTTTACCGTGTAATGCATATATATAAGGTCAAAAGATCACATATTTCTTTATGTCTCTCTTTGGAATCACTTCCCAAACTTTACAACATCTTTTTGCATTACACGAAAAAATATTACAAAGACCTATTGTAAAATATTTAATATATACATATATATACATATATATATATATCCACATATTGTAACCTCAATACTTTCATCAAAGACATATGTCAATCATTAAAAGTGGTCTTTTTTTTTTTTTTTTTTT